>NC_088923.1:45542500-45567500 GCF_038396675.1 Hydra vulgaris | reverse complement strand
ATGTTTGTTGTGCTGGTTTTTACATCAATAGTAAAACATTAGCTAGCTTGTTGCATTAATTTTACCTAGTTAAATTTTCTTTTATTCGTTTTCAAGAAGAAGCAAACTTTTATGAAAATTAATTGCATTAGTTTTATTCATTGCCAATGTTTTATGAACTTCTTTTTTTTATTTCTTTTTTTTTAAATATCTTCGCTTCCAACAAGGCTGCAAACAACCACTATTTAGAGTTGGAAGTTACTGAAAAAAAAAAGACGAAGTTTGTAGAGCAAGATAACGATTGACAGACGACTTAAATACTGCAAATTATATGAACCAGAAGAGCAAGATGAAGGAAGCAAATTCTAAAGAACTGACGTTGGAGGAAAAAAACTAGTTTAATAAGAGTTATAAGAACAGTCACAGAAAAAGGATGAGACTTAGTTGAATGATGAGTAACACAAGAATGAATTTTAGTAAATGACACAAGAGACGCTAGGTCTTTAGAGCAGTGCCCATTATAGTAATTGTAGAAAAGAGAAAGCTAAGCAACATTACGATGATGTGATAATGGTTGGAGGTTGGCTGCAAGAGCAGGTCCAACAATGATTACAATGCGTTTTTTGCACCTTGTCTAAAAGAGAAAGGGCACCATTAGAAGATCCGCCCCAGATATGGGAACAGTATTCCATACAAGAACAGGTTTGAGATTTATAGAGACAGGGAATAGAATCATGAGTAAGAAAGTGTCAAGCATGATAAAAAGATGCAACCTTAGCAGATGCTAATTTTGCAATCTGAGAAGATGAAGAGTAGATGACTCATTGAGTACACCGTTCATAAATATAGGAAGATCTAAATTATTGCGATAACAAATGGCTGAAAAAATTAAGTTTCATCTGAATTAAAGTTCACTAGCCACTAGGAGCCCCATGCTGTAGCAGAAGTGAGATCCTTTTCAAGCTCAGATACCCCCTCCAAGCAATCAAAGTGTGTTGGCTTCTTATCATGATAAGAATAAATGGTAGTATCATCAGCAAACAATGCCACCTTAGATTTGAGAATATCTGGTAGATCGTTAATTTAAATTAAAAAGAATATAGGGCCAAGAATAAAACCTTGAGGAACCCTTGAAGTTACAGAATAAGAAGAAGAGTGCTGTCCACCGAGGACAACTTTTATACTACGATTGGAATGAAAGGACTCAATAATATTAAAAATGTTACCAGATACACCATAAGAAAAAAGTTTATGGAGAAGTCCAGGATACTAAACTTCATCAAAAGCTTTAGAAATGTCAAGAGCAATGGCCTTAACCTCTCCACCTTTATCTAATGCACAATAAAACCTATCGGTTATTACTGTCAGCAAATCAGCTGTAAAACAAGAAGACCGAAATCCATAATGATGACCAGAAAGTAAGTTATTAGATTTAAGATGAGAGAAAAGTGTTTGTTATCCAAAAACCTTGCTTATGATAGGAAGAAGACTAATGGGATGGTAGTTAGAAGAATCAGATTGCTCTCCAGAATTTTTGAAAATAGAAATAACAGATACCGCTTTCCAGCAAGCTGGAAAACAAGACTTTGATAAGCACTTGTTAAATAGTTTTGAAAGTATAGATACTGTAAGCCGTAACAAAGGGCTCCAAATGTGGCCTTGGCAATGAACATCAAAAGTACAAACAGGGACACCATCCATGCGCAATATTGCACTGTTAATACTTTGATATTTTTCAGTTGTTGATGGAATCAGCCCTTCTAAGAGCTATAACAGAGTTCGGAAAACCTGCCTACCAGCTGGCCTCAGAACCTAAAAACTGAGTTTTAGAGCTGTACCCTCATTAGGAGATAATAGAATGAGTTGCTTAGTCATAAAAGCAGAGACACAAGCAAAACCCATGCATTGAGTTAAGAAGATCCAGTATTCAACATCCTAAACTGGAAACAATGTATTAAAAATACATCTGCGCCAGTCTAATAGATAAAGAAGGCGTGCAAGATTGGTCAACAGATGGAATCTATTTACCCTTTAAGTCTTTGCCTAGGAGGCCTTCTACAAGACAGTAGCCAGATGCATTTAACACCTGCCCAATATGATTATTTTTATCAAGACACCATCTCTAGCCTTCACTTAACCAAAAGCCTTAGACAGAGGGAGTTTTAAGTCGGAGTTGGCATCTCCTAGCCTTTGCCTAAAAAGGCGTATCCTACAAAGCAGCAGGACATGAAGCAGATTGTACTGGGTTAGATGTTACCGGTAGCAGGATCACCTGACCTGACAATATTATTTAAATAATATACTTTACAAATAAATAGCTATTTGTTTTCTTATTTTTCTATATTATAAGTAATTATATATTATATAATTATATATATTATATTGAGAAAAAATATAAAATAAAGCAAAAATCATTTTTAAAAGCAAAAAGTTGTGAAAACGAACAAACATTAGAAAAAACTAATCTAACTCTTATTATTCCCATTAATTTTTCTTTTTAGGATATCATTGTCCATTAACTTTTTAATATAATAATTGTTTGTTTTTGATTTTTAATAGTTATTTGTATGGCATTGTCTATCACTATCATTTAATTGGCTTCAGAGGATTGTACATTAAATGATTAACTCTTGTGCTTGGATATTTATTAAGGCATGGTCAATCCATGATGACAGTAACATTGAATTTCTATATGTATAATTAGTTTATTTAAGATTTAATGGTAAATGGAAAAATTACTCTTGCTTCTTTAACAGTTTTTGCTGTAAATTGTCATGCTTATTGTTTCATGTTAAAATCACCGACAATAATTAATTTACTCGATTGTTGCTTAATTCAACAATAATTAATATAAGAATTGCAAATTGTTTTGTTTTTGAAACATTTCAGCATTTCCATTATGGCATGGCATGTAAACTCCAATTAATACAACATTATCATATCTACATGTACTTAGCCATTTGTTAATAAAATCCATTTTAACATTTTTTTATCAATTTTTTTTTTTAATAACCCTTGCAGTACTGCCATGAGGTCTTCCAACAGTGTAGTCCTCTTCAATTGACAAATTACAATGTAAGAAAATAAACTCATTTTTGTCCATTACCTTTTCAATGTAACATAGCCTTCTATAAACATATTTAACAATTAAGGTGGATATTTTAATTTCATTTTTATTTCTAACATATTTGTACCTAAATACATTGATGTTTGTTTTTGATTGTTGAAACAGGCTTGTAATACATTTCCCCCCAATAATTGCCCAATAATTTTGCCCCAAAATTTTTTTTATTTTTATTACTCTTGTTACTTCTAATACCATAGTAAAGGTCATTATCCAAATTTTTTAATCTGCATTCATCTCTTAAGATTTTAGATTTGTATTTTTACAAATCTATAAAAAAAGGGAGCATTTCTGCTATCCATAAACTTCAATTTTCTTATATTTTGAATATTAACATTAATTTACAGCTTACTTAATACCCTGTTGATAGAGTTTTTGTTTTCTTCTTCTTCACTTATTTGATCTGTGTTTGTAGAAGCAATAACACCAAAGATAAAAACACTATTTTCTCTTATATCCCTTTCTTTTGTTTCATTAGAAATTAAATTTATAATGCTCATTTTGTCAGGAGATTTACTAGCACCGCTACAAATGTTTGGCCATGAAACTGGAGGTTGTTTAATTTTTTCTAACTCATGGATATGTGATTTCTTTTTATCACTTCTTAATTTTTTGATAAGCTATTTATTTAGTTGCTCTTGTTGCGTTTTGTAGGTTTCAAACTCTTACTTCAACTAAAACATCAACCATGTTAGATTTTTAATGTTATTTTTAGATATATGGATTCTTTTTATCTTAGTATTCCATTATTGTAAATAATAACTATGAATGTGTGTTTTTATTTAATTTTTATTGTTAATTCACCTCCCTCAGGTCAAAATGACTATTACAGATGAGAAAGGCTACTTAAATGTGGTTACAACCTTCTCTCAACTCTATAACTCCAAGAAACCAACCTTAATGAACAGGGCGGCTGTGCAGAAAAACAAGTTGAGCATGGTTCTACCAGGGACGCGGTGGGGATCGAACTTGGAACCTCTTACTTATAAAGTGAACGGAATATTTAAATTTAGATAACATCTCTGATGTCACACTAAAAAAACCTGCTGTCATGGGCTTCAATACATACATCAACTATCTTATAGCCTGCAATCGAGTGTTGCTACATTGACTGAGGGTTTGGTATGGGGCAGCAATCTTTTCTTTCATTATTCTTTCTTTTTTTTATTTTTTATTTAAATTTTTTTAATTTAAATCTAAACACTATAGTAGATAAGTAGAAAAAAGAACACTAGTAGATAAGTGTCAACTAATAACTTCTATTACACTATATGCATCCAAACCTACATATATCTCTACAATATATGTATATGTATATCTAAAATAAAAATAAAAAGTATAACAATAATAAAAACTGTTAAATTTATGACAAAACTACAAAATTGATAAAAATCAACTAAAATAGGAAAATCTAATTTTTTAAAAAGAATGGTAAAATTGATTATGGTTTCTTATTTTTTATACCTTTGTTGTTTAATACACTTAACGCAATCTCTCTACAATAAATAGAAGTTTAATCTCTTAGAATTAACCATTTTTATTACTTGGTCACATAACATTTTGCATCAACAACTGCTTGGAATCTGGGGGGCCTAATTTCAACGAGTTTTGTTAAAAAGCAATTTAGAAGTGTTACACACAATTCATCTTCATTACTAGGTTTTCTGTCTATGAGTTTAGTACCAAATATAGATCACAGATTCTCAATTAGGTTAAGATCAGGTGATTGTGCTAACCACAAGTAGGTATTCCCGCATTTTGTATATAAATTTCATTTTTTCTTGGTGTATGCTTTGGGTCATTGTTTTGCTGAAATATATAGTTTTCATTCAAAAATATAGTTTTTTTTACTTGGTTTTAATTGGTGAACTAAGATATAGGTACTTATTTTGGTCCATGATTCCATCAACTCTGTACAGGAAGGTACAGGTTTATCACTCAGGTTTGTCAGGTACAGGTTTACCACTTTAGGAGTAGTAAATGCACATGAAGCTATGATCTAGATCAAATTGTTCACCATTTTTTCCATATTTCTCAACTACCATATTTCCATCTTTCTCAATTACCATATTATAACAAAAAATGACTCACTTGTCTATTTGATATAACTCTATTATTCTAAAGTCCAGTTAAAGTGATTTCTGTACTCTTTTAGTCTTTTAACACAAATTTTCTTGTGTGTCAAAAGACAAGGATACAACAGAAGAATTAAAAAGTTGAAAAAAAAAATAATAATAAAAATAAGTTGTTGATTAAGAAATAAATAATTATGTTAAAAATAAGATTGTTTCAAGAAATAATAAAAATAACAAAATAAGAAAATGGAATCTTTTTCAAACTCCAAACCTAGATTTTATAAGTTTTTTTATATTAGTTTAAATGGTTTTCAATGCAGTTTAAAATTAAACTTAACTGCAACATAGTGCTTTAAAATGCGCTAATGATTTAACTTTTAACGATGTAAATATCTGAGCTAAGTTAAAGTTACATTTATTAGCATTACGCATTTTTACTATGCAATCTCATAACAAGGTCTACATAAGTTTGCTTCATATGTATATGAGAAAGTTTTTGAAATTAACAAATCATTTCTTTCTAACCACTTTACTAAAGTCATCCTCAAAGGATGACATTATAAAAGCGGAAAGAAATACTGTCAACATTCCTATATTAATGAATAGCCACCCTCTCACTGAGCCCTTTTTTACGTCTTCTTGGATTATATTTCATTTCTGACCTCTCACAGAAACTATATATACAATCAATTACAAAGTTAACATCTGCTAAGCTTCTCTTTATCTTGGTTGCCATTATCTTAATCTTGATTCCATTCTCACCTTTACAAATCTCTTATTTGTCCCTGTATGGAATACTGTCATATTTGGGCTGGTTTAATGAACGATACTCTTTCTCTTTTCAACAAGGTCTAAAAACACATTGTAAACATAGTTGGACCTGCCAAGCTTGAACCTCTTTCCCATCTTCTTAAAGTTGCATCTCTTTCTCTTTTTTACAAATACTATTAAGGTTGCTGTTTAAAGAAGTTACTATCTCTAGTTCCATCAAGCAAAACCCATTCTTGCTTGATTTGTCATTCAATAAAGTCATATCCTCTTACTGTAATTGTCCCTGCATGCTTATAAAAGCTTTTATTTGTCTAGTTTTTTGCTCTGCACTTCAACCCTTCGGAACTCTCTCCTATCTTCTTGTTTTCTTGATTCAAACAACTTTTCAAGTCTTCTGTTAACTGTTTTCTTACTATTTTTCTATATATTCTTTGTTTTCTAGTTCCCAACTCTCTCCCAACTTAATTGTGGTTGCTTGCATTCTTGGTTAGGGTGGCTCTTAAAACAACATTTTTGAAAAAAACCTGTTCCTACCCCTTTACTTTGTTCTATATAATACTAAAACACTGGGTTTAAAATTTTTTTGAACAAAAAATTATTTTAGGGGTAGCTTAAAAATTTGACTGGTCCCTAAAATTTTGAAAATAAAAGTTCTTCTAAAGTATGTCAACCTGGTACTCAAAAGAAGGGAAATTATATAAAAACTTCAAAAACAGTAATCACTTTACAAAAAAAGCATGTTTAAAAAAACTATTTTTATAAAACTTAAAAATAATGCCTTTTTTAATTTTCAGCTTAAAAACAATAAAAACTTCTTCTATTGATGTACAGTATGCAAAAAAAATAATCATACAGTTCAATAATAATGTCAAATTGATCAAGTTCCATGGAAATTTTTATTGAGTGGGGCTTCCTTTAGCCTTGATTGCCTCATCTAGATGATTTGGCATTGAACTGATCAAATTTTGGGTCTCTTCTGTTGTTATTTTATCCCATGCCCTCATTATAGCTTCTTTCAAGTTGTCTTAGCGTCTAAATGCTCATTTGCCAATTTTTCTGTCAAAAAAAACCCACCAATTTTCTATTGGATTCAAGTCTGGACTTAGAGATGGCCATTCCAAAACACTGATGTTATTTGTGTCAAAGCATAACTTCATTTTCTCAATTGTTAAGAAGCATAATCTTATTGGAACTGTTGCTAGTGTGGCTGGTAGAAAACAAAAACGCAAGACCACTAGTGCAAATGATCAAAATATCATTATTGTCATCATTAATGTGAAGAAAAATAGATTTGTTTTGGCAGCTAAATTAGCTTTTAAAAAAAAAGAAGATCATAAAATCACAGTGACTCTTCAAACAATCAGAAACTGTATAAGTGAACAAAGGTATGGAGGTAGAGTGGTTCGAAATAAACCTTTTAACTTCTAAACAAAAGGAAAGTCGATTGGAATTTGCATTAAAGTACTTAAAAATGCTGATATCATATTGGAAAAGGTTGTGTGGTCAGATGAGTCAAAATACAATCTAATCTTATCGGATAGAGTCCAAAAATTGTCGCGAAAAAAAGGAGAAACTTATAAATTGAGTTATTTGCGAGGTAGTGTAATGCATGGAGGAGGAAATGTGATGGTTTGGAGTGGTATGAGTTGAAAAGAAGTGGGGAAATTTACATTTATTGATGATAAAATGCTTCAATGTATTGTGGAATTCTCAAAGCTAACTTGCAACCATATACTTAAAAATTGATAATGGGAAACGATTTCATACTCCAGCAGGATAACAATCTAAAACATAATAGAAAATAGTGGTACATTTTGGATAGAAATATTGGCAACTGAGCATTTAGACGCAAAGACAACTTGAAAGAAGCTATAATGAGGGCATGGGATAATATAACAACAGAAGAGACCTAAAATTTGATCAACTTAATGCTAAATCATCTAGATAAGGCTATCAAGGTTAAAGGAGGCCTCACTTGATACAAATTTCCATGAAATTTGATCAATTTGACATTTTTTTTGAACTGTACGATAATTTTTTTTGCAATTAATTTTATGCATGATTAGATCAATAGTGTAAAATTCAATAGGTTTGAAAGACAATTAATTCACCAATACAAAAATTTCTTAAAACAATACTTGATAAGATATCTAAAAAAAACTTTTAAATATTTTAACGGACAACTCATTTTTTTGATGTAATCTTTAAAGTTATGATTTTTTTTAAGCTTACGATTATTTTTTTTGCATACTGTATCTATTTATTTTTAAATTGATTTTAATACAATATTTCCGGGGAGTATAGATACCCTTAAGGGAGTATAGATACCCTTATTATCAAGTATAATATAACAGTGGAAGACATAAATTTCGTGTTAAAAAATTTATTTTTTCTAAAAACTTTCTTTAATTGTAGTTGAAACACTTTGAAATTATTATTAAAATAAATTTTCAATAGAAAATGTTTCAATCAAGTAGATAATTTTGATGAATGTTAGAAGTTGTTTTCTTGTTTTATTATTTGAAAAAGTGAGTAAAAATTGAGGGCAAGTTGTTGCAACATTTTTAACAAAGTATTTCCATATTATTTCTCTTCAAAAAAAATCAACTTATAATTATAGTTTAAAAGCTGCTGCATCAATGAACCCTTGTGAACATCATGTGTGATGCAACAGGATAATTAGTGCTTTAAAAAATAGCATGATAATGATTAAAGGAAGCTAAAATATTATCAACAAATTTAGATATTGTTGTGGTTTATGGATAAATAAATTTTACAATTTAATATTGTGAGGTGGTACCAGAAAATATTTGTAAATTATTTGATTATTGTTTTGCATTTCTTTACATAGTTGTATATTTAAAAAAAATGGAATCCAAATTAGAGTAAGAAACAAAATTTATGCAGCATAGCAAGCTAATTATGTTTCTTGAAGTCGGAAAAAAATTGAAAGCCTATCCTAATAAATAAGCAATATTATTCTGCTGAAGCAAAACTAAGAATTTTAAAAAGTCGCGTTCTTTACAGAAAAACTATAAATCAATCTCTTTTAAAAACATTCAACAATGAGAAAAGCATTGAAAAAAGTTTTAAAAGCACTACTAAATTCAAAGAAAAAACAAAACTGAAATTCTTTCTATTCTTTCAAATAGCTTGTATAGAAAATCTGGGTTTACCTCCAGAATGTTCAAAGTTATATTGTCTTTCTGAAAAAGATGTTTTAGCAGTTGCAAACTTTTTTTATTTTACCGAGCAAAAATAATGTCACTTAGATTCAACTATTTGACAAAAAACAACTTGTGCAAAACAGCTGTGGCATAGTGGTTAGAGTTCTGGTTCCGAACCAAGAGGTCTGAGGTTTGATGCCAACTATAGCCCAATAAGCAACATTGGCAAGAAAAGAAGCATAAGCTTCCTAGTTAAATGCTCTTTAGCGGTGCTTTGTGATAAGACTGTAAGGACTTCTGGGAGCACCTTAATAACCACAAAAAAACAAACAAACAAAAAAACACATTGTTTTGATACTTCTTTTATATTATACAGAAGCTTTGGAGTTATTCAAGGAAAAGCATCAACACATCAAAACTGGAACAAAGAAAATTTTGGGAACTAAGTTCACACAACATGAAATCTGTTACAAAATTTCCGCATAATGTTTGTGTTTGAAGTTTATAAAAATGTATACATATAAAAATATGTGATTTGGCTTTTTAACAGGTTAGATTAACCAAATCAATTCAAGTGTCTTTGATCAAAAGTTGAATCTGAAATGATATACAACTTTGTTTGTAAACTGTACACATACAATTGCGCCTATGACAAATGAGTTGCATGCAAATGTATGAAACAGTTTAATAAACACTTACAATTTGTGAATATATTTGACTTCAAAGTATTGAAACTAAAACATATACAAATATTGAAAAGATTTTAAAGAAGTCTACTGTAACAAAACTTATCCAGCACATATCAGCGATGCGTGTCAAATTTGTTAAAAACGCATTTGTAAAAAAACAACCAATCAACAATTTTAAGAAATTGAAGTAAGTTACAATGAATATTAATTCAGAAACTGTCCTTAATCCAAGTTGACTGGGCTGAAAATGCAAGGTGTTTCTGTTAAAATAAATCATTTTTATTGATAATATTTTCTTTTGGTTGTTTTAGTAAAAGAAAGTTGATAAAAACAGCAAAGCAGCTCAGCTCATTTCGATCAAAACCAAATTTCTATCATTTGCACAAAAAACATTTACTGTAGTTGCTGATTCAACTGATCATAAAAAGCCTTTAGTTATACCAAACATCAACAAAACCCTTCACTGTATTCCTAATTGAGTCAAAGAAGTACACAGCAACAATGCCACTTCTCAGTTTAAAAACAAAAGCAACTTTATTTTCTGGCATTTTTTTGCAGCAATGCATGGGAAAGGAGATGTTTTTCAGAGATCCAGATTGATCAAACAAAGTCAGCTGCAGATTTTGTGTTAGCATTATAATAAGTATTACAAGGTTTACAAATATCTGTAATTTATGTCAGAAAGTAATACAAGACAGCAAAAATTTGGATTTCCATTGAAGTTTTGTTTTAAGTTATTCAAAAAAAATTAAAGTTATACTAAAATCACATTATTTTTATGTTTAGAATGACAATGTTGCTTCCATGCTATTTTCATCTGAGCAAAATTAAAATTTATTACAAAAAAAAAAAAAAAAAATTTTTAAACATGATTTCAATTCCATCTTTTTTTTTATCACTGAACATCGTGCCATTGACTGATAGATTTTTTTCTGTAAAATAAATCGGTATGAAAATTTCTTTGATTGTGGATTTTATTATGACTGGCTGAATGAGCCAAACAAATAAATTACAACAACAAAATCTAATCATATCCTATTAAAAAACTGTTTTTTCGCACTTTTTTCATTTTTTAATCTTAAATTAAAATTTTTATTTAAGTTTATTTTAATTAATTAATAATTTAAGTAAGTTTTTTTTTAAATATATTATTTTTTATTAAAATTTATTAAATTTTTATTAGAGAAAATCTCTTCGCATTATACTTCACTGAACTATGGAAATAACATATTTAAAAAATTGTTAAAAACAAAACAACAACAAATCAATTTCAAGTTTCTTTTGATTTGAAAATCGAAATATTGGTTTTATAAAAAATCGTGATGTAATCTCTGTAATCCTGATTTACTATCTATCTATTTTTACATTGTCGATATCTTTTATTTAATCATTTATATATTCAATATATATTTTCAATATATATTATTTTAGAACATTTCAGTTTTGATTTGTATTATTACTAAGTTTAAGCATAATTACTTAAAAGTGAAACAATTGACTCATAACAAAGTGTAAAAATTGATTTCTCACTTTTAAATGTCATAAATGACCCATATTAGTATTAGTACCCATCCACATGTGAAACTAACTTAAACATGTTTTTTTGTATTCATTTTTAATGCTATTTTTTTAAAAATAACGTTCAATATCTTAATTTATCCTAAATATCCTAATTTTGAACTATACAGACTTATGAATATTTACTTTTTCTCCAAATTTCTAATTCTTTATAATTTAGATCATTCAGCCAAAAAAATAATGACGAAAAACAATAGTAAAACAAATTAAAAAATTGAAAAGTACTCTTACCAACTCGAGCAATAAGCGTATAACCTTCACCAAATTTATTTTTCAAATGTTGTGGACTACCAATACATTTAAACTGTCCATTAACCATAATAGCTAATCTTGAGCACAATGCTTCACATTCCTCCATACTAATAATAAAAAACATGCCAAATAAAAAAAAACAAAAACAAACAAAAAAAAAACACATGTCTAATTTTTTCAAAAGCATAAAGTAGTATATAAAGTGGTATAAAAAATAGTGGTTAACAAAAATATGAAGTAATCCCATTAGAAATTGTTTTTAAAAACCTAAAATTTTTTTGGTTGTTAAGTGATTAAGCAGTTAATGGTTCTAGATAAATTAACATAAATTAACATAAATTAACATGGAAAATTTTAATTTATTATTTCTTAGAAATAATATAATTTTTTGTTTATACATGAAAGCAAATATTTATATACAAAATATTAAATTTAAGTTTCAATTTCATTTTAAGTACTTAAGTTTCAACCTGAGACTGCAGAAGATAAGATTTCAGACTATTTGAATTTCTATAACCAATTCACATTAAATCACAGGATTAAATTCTTTCTCTCTTTAATGTTAAACAAATTTTGTTTGAAAAATGCAAATCCAAATCCAAAAAATTTCAAAACAAAAAACATAATCAAGATACTAAACTTAATGCTAAGCCCTAACTGTTCCTTAACTTTAATTATAAAGTGTAAATGAAAATAGAGATTCAGAAAAGCTAAAACACTATGCTAAGTACTAATTTTTAAGTAATGTTAAATAAGATAAAAAATACCTTATTAATCATTTAACACTCATTCCTTATTACACATTTGGTAATCATTCCTTATTTTTTATTTATCAAAAAAAAACAACAAAAAACAAAGTAAAAAAACATACAGATGTGATGTTATAACAATTGACTTCCCGGACTT
Organism: Hydra vulgaris; assembly: GCF_038396675.1. NCBI lineage: Eukaryota > Metazoa > Cnidaria > Hydrozoa > Anthoathecata > Hydridae > Hydra > Hydra vulgaris. The sequence continues at coordinate 45,554,959 of NC_088923.1, read as the reverse complement.
TAAAACTCGAAATAAAGAATTCCACAACATTCGTCTTGCTGTAGGATCCATTCCAGACGATGGCTCATCCAAGAATATAAGTGGTGGATCACCTGCAAGGGCAATTGCTGTGCATAGCTTTCTCTTATTACCACCACTATATAAATAAGTTATAACAAAAGAATATATATATTTTATTAAAAATTAAAATTAAAAAAAAAATAACAGAATGTATGTGTTACAACATGAACTTATTGTAAAGAAAAAAGAAAAAAAAGAAAACACTGATATTCAATGAGTTTTATTATATGATATATTACGCACAAAATAAATTTGTTTTCTTTTTTTTTTTTACATCTTCGCTTCCAACAAGGCTGCAAGCAACCACTATAAGAGTTGAAAGTTACTGGAAGAGAAAAGATGAAGTTTGTAGAGCAAGATAATGATTGAAAGACGACTTAAAAGATTGCAAAATATATGAATCAGCAAAGCAAGATAAAGGAAGCGAATTTCAAAGAACTGAGGTTCGAGGAAAAAAACTAGATGAATAAGAGTTTTTGGAGCATTTAGAAACAGTCACAGAAAAAGAATGAGACTTTGTTGAATGATGGTAACATGAGAATGAATTTTAGAAGATGGCACAAGAGACTCTAGCTCTTTAGAGCAGTGCCCATTATAGTATTTGTAGAAAAAATAAAGAGAAGCAATGTTACAATGATGTGATAATGGTTGGAGGTTGGCTGCAAGAGCAGTCCAACTATGCTTACAATGTGTTTTTGCACCTTGTCTAAAAGAGAAAGGGAATCATATATATTTGGTGAATCATATATATATATATATATATATATATATATATATATATATATATATATATATATATATATATATATATATATATATATATATAAATATATAAATATATATATATATATATATACATATATATATATATATATATATATATATATATATATATATATATATATATATATATATATATATATATATATAATATATATATATATAGACTAGGCAAGTTTGAAACCAACCTAGTTCAAACATCTGAAACAAATAAAAAGTTATTCTCAGTGGTTGTATCAGATGCAGCTCGATCCATCAATGTAGATAAAGCCAACATTTTAAATGCAATTAGTAAAGAGACACAGGACAAAACAAAGAAGGAAATGTAATTGTATTTGGGATTCCAGAATCAACCAAAACAATGGAAATAGACCAAAAAAATGACGACAAGAAGGAAATAAAAAGAGTGTTTGACTGTTTAAACCTTAACAATACCGAGATCACAAAAATTCACAGGTTAAATTCAGTGAATAAACCAAGTCCAATGATTATTGAATTAGAGAGCACAGAATACCAGGCAATAGTATTGAAAGCCCAAAAAAACTGAAAGACAATGCTCATTACCAATGTACAGTATACATTAATCCTGATTTGACACATGTTCAACGAATTGTACAAAAGCAAGTAGTGGATGAGCGAAACTGCCTAAATACTGTACGAATCGACATGTCAACTTTGTACATTATTAAAAATGGAGTAGTAGCTATGATTAAAGTATCACCTGTAGGTACGGCAGTAACAGTTTTAACAGACTGCAAATTGACATTAGCAACTTCAACAAATGCAAACACTTCATCTGCAACAATCTGGAGCAAGTCAAAAAATCACAAATGCATAACAACCAGAGCTTTAGTCATTCCATTCACCAACATGTTTAAAATTCTAGTATACCAATGCCACTTCCCTAAACAACAAAAGACACCAATTTGAAGCTTGAATACAGGTGGATAATCCAGACATAATTATGATAACCGAGACATGGTTTAATAAGTCATCAATAATAAACTTAGACAGTTATACATGCAACAAAAAAAAACAAGATCAATAGGTATTGGTGGAGAGACTGCAATCTATGTAAAAGAATCTATTATAACCACAAGTGACAGTTACATGAATGCATGGAAAAAAACTGTTGAACAATTGTGGTGTAGTTCCAAGCTATCAACTGAGGACCACATACTGCTGGGATGTTTTTACAGGCCACCAAATAGCACATCTGAATTAAATGCAGAATTAAACCATATCATAGAAGAAGCCAAAAATCTAGTGGATAACAAAAAGTTAACTGGTATGTTTATAGCTGGAGATTTCAACTATCCCAACATTGAATGGTCTGACAATCTGTGCATTACTGTTAAAGGCAACTGTCATCAGAGCTTAAACTTTGACGACAATTTAAATGAAAATTATCTCCACCAATGTTTCAGATTGAGGATGGAAAACAAAAAACATACTAGATCTTGTAATAACGGAGGACAGTGAAAGAGTGATAGACATGGAAATAGGACCACCACTAGGATCAAGCGATAAGGGACACAATGTCATCCAATGGAGTGTCATCACAAACAGCACCATTATAAGAGAAATTTATTACAACAAATCATACGTCTACAGGAAAGGTGATTATACAAGAATGAATGCATCACTAGAGTGTATTGACTGGGATAAGTAGTTTGCAGGAAAATCAGCAAATAAGTGTTATGAAATCTTCTTAGAAAAATATAACAACATGTGTTAGCAATTTATTTTGCCCAAACAAAACAAAATGAAAAGTACAATAAAAGATCCACATATGCTGAAGTTAGGCGACTAATACGTCTTAAAAAAACACTGTGAAGTTGCCTAAGAGCAACAAGTTATAAAAATATCGACTTATTAAATAAATACAAAGTGACAAGAAAGAATGTAAAAAAAGCTGTGAAGAAATCAGTGAGTTCGAAAAAATAATTGTTGACAAGATAAAGACAGATCCTCAGATACTCTATTCATATGCAAAAAGACACACTAAGTTGAAAAACAAATTATAAATCTTGAGAGACAATACAGGTACAATAATCTTCAACAAGGAAACAATTGTCAATTGTCTAAATGAAGGTTTTCAATCTGTTTTCATGTCTGAGGCAGATACAGCGCTTCCGAAATTTGATAAAGTAATAAATGAAGACATTGACTGGGACTTGAGGAGTGTGTTAAATTCAGATAATGTAAAAAATAAACTAGAACAATTGGACAAAAAAAAGCAATGGGCAGCAAAATGGTGAGCCCGTATGTACTTAAGCAATGTGTATCAACACTCTTGAAACCTCTAGCAATCATATTCAGCCTTACAATTGAGTTGGGAACAATACCAAATAGTTGAAGTGAAGCAAACATAACCCCTTTGTTCAAGAAGGGCAGCATATGTAGCATTAAACTACAGACCAGTGTCTTTAACATCAGTTCCATGCAAAATCTTGGAAAGATTTATTCATGTAGCAATCACTAATCATTTGAAACAAGATGATGCTCTATTGTGACACCAGCATGGTTTTGTGAAGAAAAGGGCTTGTGTAACCAACTTACTGGAAACAATGGATTTTTTGACAACATACATGGAGTGCAAGAGTTTAATTGACATAATATACCTTGATTTCAGCAAGGTCTTTGACAAGGTACCGCACAAAAAGCTATTATTTAAGTGTGAAGCATATGGGATATCCAGTGTTTTGTTGAGATGGATCGAGGTTTTTTAACCAATTGTAGGCAACGCATTGTAATGGGAGAAGTTTTATTGTCAGGTTGAATATACTCCGTGGTGTTCCTCAGGGATCTGTTCTTGGGCCTCTTTGCGTATGCAAACTTTACGCTGACGACAGCAAGCTAATAAAACCGATAAAAAACATATCTGATACAATCAGTTTGCAAAAAGATATCAATAACTTAGTTAAATGGACAAGTATATGGTTAATGGAATTAAATAATGAGAAGCGCAATGTTATGCACATTTGCAAAAAGAACCTTGGGACCATCTATACAATTACAGAAAATGGTGTTGAGTACAAACTAGACAAAACAACAGTAGAACGTAACCTCGGCGGGTTGATCTCATCAAACACCAAATGGTACCATCAAGTTAATGCAGCAGCAGCAAAAGTGCAGAATGTGCTCAGAGTCATCAAGCATACTTTTACTAATTTAAATACGGAAATAATTTGTACTCAGTACACAATGCTATCCTTGTATGGAATCCTACTTTGAAAGGTTACATTGAAACACTAGAAAAGCTCCAATATCGCACAACCAAACTGGTACAGTATCAATTTGCACCATTATTACAAGCAAATGGACCAGCATCAGCAATAAGAGGTCATAATCTAAGAATTGAACAAGAAAATGTCAAGCATTTTTTAGTAACCGTATTGCGAATGAATGGAATGCATTACTGATTTATGTGGTGAATGTGCAGTCTTTGAACTCTTTTAAAGCAAGACTTTTAAATTACTATAAGTAAAATACAGAGTAGTGTAGGCTGTCATAACGCATATATAACCATAAATGTGTTTCGGGATTTAGTTTGCTACAGCATCTATATATATATATGAATATATATATATATATATATATATATATATATATATATATATATATATATATATATATATATATATATATATATATATATATATATATATATAGCATGCCATGACATGAGCATTAGCTGACAGGTGACAGCACACAGGCAGAATTTTGTTGACAAGTGCCATTTTGCAGCGGACAAAACAAGTGCAACTTTTTTGGTTTGTTTCATTTTCTTAAGTCTTGTCCGTGTCAACGTCATGGAAGTTTTTTAATAATTAAAGGAAGTATCCAGAAATTTCCAGAAGTTTCAGAAGCATGCAGAAGCTTCCAGAAGTTTCCAGAAGAAGCATCTGGAAGCATCTAGTAGCATCCAGAAGTATCCAGAAACATTCAGAAGCATCCAGACGCATACAGATGCTTCCAGAAGCATCGATAAGAAGCATCTAGAATCTTCCAGAACAGGTTCACACAGGTTCATTTTACTATATAAGAGACATGTAATTCAGTCAGTATATGGAAGCCAATCAGTCAGTATTATTAAGACAGTTTATCGAAGTGAGTTTTATTAAAGCCTTTTATCCGAAGAACATCAATAGAAGAAGTGAAATACAACAAGTGTTTCATTACATCAATACAGTCCACATCCAACCAAGACGTTGTGTTCCACAGAGCATTATTGTATCATCAAAAGGTAAATGTAACACGGTAAGCCTTGAGAAGCGTGATTATTTATTTTTATTATTTTTATGACTTCAAGTGCAAAAATGGCTCCCGACAGTCTTGGATTGGAACTAAGAAAGAAAATTATTGGCGATTACATAAGTGGAATGTCACAAAAAAGTATTTGTGATAAATATCGCGTGAAAAAATGGACCGTATCAAGACTATGTTCCAATTATTGTTCTACAGGGAAGTTGGCAGCAGATAACAAAGGTGGAAGACCGCATTCCACCACTTCTAGAGAGGATATTATGATTGTCAGATCCGTCAAGAAGGATCCCTGGATGTCATCAGTCGAGATACAAAAGCAATTAGAGCTGCCTGTATCGGACCGAACAATCAGACAACGTGCTATTGAAGCTGGATTGTTTTCTCGACGCTCTGTAAAGAAACCGTTGATTTCACTAAAAACCAGAAGAAAAGACTCCTGTTTGCTACATCTCATATTGACTGGAATGTGTAGAAATGGCGAACTGTCCTGTTCAGTGATGAATCGAAGTTCAACATCATTGGGAGCGATGGGTCTGGTCTGGGTGTTTTTCTGCTAACGGTCTAGGTCCAATACATTGAAACGATGGAATAAGGGACTGTGTCATGTATAAAAATATCCTAAAAGATGTTATGTTACCTCATGCTCAATGGAATATGCCAATAAAATGGGTTTTTCAGCAAGACAACGATCTGAAACACACTGCAAAAGTAGTCAAGCAGTGGTTTCAAGTCAACCACCTATCGGTGATGGATTGGCCGCCTCAATCTCCGGATCTCAACCCTATCGAGAACCTGTGGGAGATCATCAACCGCAGAATTAATCGTAAAGGTGTTCGTAATAAGGATCAACTGTTTGAACAAATCCAAAAGGCCTGGGCAGCGATTCCACAAAGTTTCATTGATCACCTGATCAAATCTATGCCTTGAAGATGCAAGACTGTGATCGACAACAAAGGATTCGCCACAAAATATTGATAGCGAAATACAGCTTGATCAACATTTTGTTGAGTTGCACTTGTTTTGTCCAGAAGGAAATCAACTTTTTTTAATACTTTTGATTAATTTATTAATTTTCGTGTACAAATAATGAACTTTGTGATGAATAAAACTTGAAGAACTTTGTCTCTAAACAGTTACATAGTTATTTCTCTAAATTGAAAAAATGCAGCACATTTATATAAAGAAACTAAATTAGCATTATTTGGTTGCAGTAGTTTTGTCCAATACTGTATATATATATATATATATATATATATATATATATATATATATATATATATATATATATATATATAAAATATATATATATATATATATATATATATATATATATATATATATATATATATATATACATATGTATATAAACATCAAACTTCAATTGGTTTTGATGTTTATATACATACATATATACATATATTTATATACATATATATGCATATGTATATAAACATCAAAACCAATTAAGTTTTGCTTTAACGAAAAAAAAAAATTGTGCTGTTATTTTTTTGTATTTGTAATAACAGCAAACATAATAAATTTTATTAAAATTTGTAAATAATAATAAAAATATGATAATGGAAATTCGAATTATAACTTAGGAAAATGACTAACCTATACGCCTTGGTGACTTTATCAATATGCTGATCAAAAGACAAACTTTTTGCAAGAAAGTTAACTAAATATGGAATGTTTTTCTCAGGGACACCACGTAGTCGACAATACATTTCTAGATGCTCACGACCAGTCATCAAATCATTTAAAGAATCAAATTGAGGACAATAGCCCATTTTTTGACGAACCTTATAAAATTTCATAACTGAAAAATTAACTTACTTGAAAAAATGTTAATAAGCCAATTTTTAATATAAATAAAAATTTTTATATGTATATATATATATATATATACATATATATATATATATATATATATATATATATATATATATATATATATATATATATATAAATATATATATATATATATAAATATATATATATATATATATATATATATATATATATATATATATATATATATATATATATATATATATATATATATATATATATATATATATATATATATTATCTAACCTGCGCCATTTCTGTTGCTACATTAAATTTATCAATAAATGCCATTCCACTAGTAATGGTTTCATCTCCAGTTAGCATTTTAAATGTGGTTGTTTTACCTGCCCCATTTTGCCCAATTAACCCAAAGCATTCTCCATATTGTATACCAAGAGATATATTGTCTACAGCTAAAAATTCTTCACCTGACATAAAATATTAGTGATGAAATTGAGCAACTATAAAACTAGAACTATCAAAAAAACAACAACAAACAAACAACAACTTATAAATAAAGAAATCATTTGGATACATATTGAAAAAGCAATGATTTGTCAGCAGAGAACTCAGAGGCTGTAATTCCACGTTATATTTTTTTCTCTTTATTATCAATAAATATTTGTTCACCAAATAGGGTGTGTTTCCACTAAATCTGATAACAAAAATAATAGAAAATAGTTAAATTTTCAGTAGGACAGTAAGTTTTTAATTAAGTAAAATCTATATTGAACTTTCTCAGAAACACAAAAAATGAACCTACGACCTCCTGATTCTTGGCTGACAATTCAGGGAAGATATTAACTAAGTAAAAAATATTTTACCAAACTTAGAGCCATATACTTTAGTAAGTCCATTGAGTTTTAATACACAATTTGAAGTATCACCTTGGTTAATTCGCATTTGTTCATTTACAACATCATCATCTAATTGTAAACCTGGCTTAACTAAATGTTTCACTTGGTTTCTATTGAAAACCAGACTTTTTATGATAAATACAAATTTTTTTAAAATGTTATACTCAATAAATAAAACCAGAGAAAAGAAAACCATAGCTTGAAGTGTCATAAATACTAAGTACCGACCTATTCCAGGATTGTACCATGACAAATAATTTGTTTGAAAAGTAATTGATTGATTTGTAAATATTCCTTGTGTAATATTCATACATAATTCTTTAATTACAGTTGATGGTAAAGATTGTTTGCTAAGATTATCAATACACATTTGTAAAGATTTATCAAAAATATTTATATACTGAAAGTTATTAAAAATATCAATTATTCCTTGACCAAGACAGTAGTTAGGTAGCAATAAAAATATCCACTTTAAAACATTTGTTACATCTTGCAAATCGGAAGAAGTCAAATTTAATATGAAGATAACAAGTAAAGTTGCCAATCCTGTTATAACATTTAAAATAGTCATCCTGGTAAAACCAGTAGAGGCAACAACAAATAAAAATGAAAACAAATACATAAAAGGAATGACAGCCATTCCATAGAAGACTAATAACAATACAGCATAGCCAAGTCTATCACCTAAAAATACATTTTAATTAGTTAATCACACATTTTTTTGCGAGTGTTGTTAAAAAAAATAATTATTAAAACAGGATAAACATCGGTAAACCAAGTCAAAAAAAAAAAATCAGTTTTTTTTAATCATGTCAAAAAATTTAATACATCTAATATTTTTTTTAAAAAGCTTCACTTCCAAGAAGCAACCACTATTAGAGTTGGAAGTTACTGGAAGAGGAAAGATGAAGTTTATAATGCAAGATAACGATTAACAAACAAATTAAAAGATTACAAAATATATGAATCAGAAAAATTTTTTTTGCTGATAGATATGCAAGTAATGGTTACAATTGGAAATTGCAGCAGTACAATGAGAGAAAAACCATGGAGAAGAGGGAGGTTTGACTTGGAATTGTCAAAAGGGAGTAAAAGATTCCATGCAAACCTGAATCCAAGAAGTTATGTAAGAAGCATATTTGTTAGCAGGAAGATGAAAGATTTCTACCCAAGGGCCATCACAAAGAAAATCACGGAAAGAGTCCCAATCAGCTTCAAGATGGTTGTAAGAGGTACGATGATAGGGGGATTCAGATGATGAAAAAGAATGAGATATAGTTTTAGAGAGATCAAACCATGATTAAAAGCATCTAAGGGTGAGTGTGGGGAAACTGGGCAATGACTAAGATCAGAAACAAGACATAAGTCTTGTTTCCGAGAAACAAGATAAATAGAAAAGATAAATGATTTGAATTTTTCTGGAAAGAGAGTTGGAAAGTTGACTGTTTGTGCCAGAGATCGAGAAAGGTAACAGTTGTGGACCTAAACACCTGCAGAGTCACCGACACTAGAACTAAGCCATTCAGTGTGACGAGCATTAAAGTCACCAACAACAACCATATTGGCTGAAGGATAAAGAGAAAGGGCTTTGTCAATATGATCAGAAATGACATCAAAAAAAGTGCAGTCTTGAGATGAAGGAGAGCGATATAGAACAAAGAGAAAGGTGATAGAGTGAAGTGGTGGTAAACCAAAGCACATGAAAAAATAGATTGTGGATTCAAACCTAATTTTACGACAAATGGGTGAATTCTTACCAATGTAAAAGCCCAACCCAAGCATGTGACTATTGGAGTCTTTATGAATTAAAGGAAGATAACCATCAACACTAAGATCGCAAGATGAGACAGCTGTACTCAAATTAGTCTCACAAAGAGCAGGTAGGTCTGGTGAACTTTGCAAGAGATAAGACTCAACAGAAGAAAAATTACTTCAAAGACTACGAATAATGAATGATAGATTTAGTGAACTTGGTGATGACAACGCTTTTTTTGTGTTTTTTGGTACTTTATTCATTTTTAAATTTGTAAAAGAACTTGACTCAAAACACAGATAGTACTCAGTGCACTATCTAATAGTCCTAGCAATTGCCTCTTTATTATCAATAAACCTTGAGCCATAACAAAGGGATTAAATATGGCCTCAATTGTACAGGGGTTAAAACAAATTTTTTATATCCTTTACTAATTTAACAATATATATATTTTTTTATTCATATAATGTGAACTTTTAGTGTGAACTAAATAAAATTTATGCAATTATTGCAACAAAACACAACTCTTACCTATAAAAGCCTCTTGTTGAAAAATCTCAAATATTATAACAATAAGAATAACAGGCAGACTAAAATTAATTAAATCCCATATGTATGCAGATGACCAGTAACTAAATGGATTAATACCACTAACAAATTGAACATGTTTTGAACCTGAAGCCTTCTCTTGTACTAAAAAAACAATGAAGCTGGAAGCTAAGAAAGCCATAGCAAACACCAACATAAATCCAATTTGAAAACCATTAGGATTACTATAAAATAAAAAGTAATTTATAAAGCAACAAGATCATTAATAGAACTAAATAAACCAATATAAATACAAAAAAATGTAATTGAACTTACATAGAAAGATCAGATATGCTTTGCTTTACAGTTTTCGGTAAAGGATCATTTGTAGAAGAGATAGAACATTCAGGTTTATACATACGTAGTAATGAGTTTGTAAAAGCGTTCAACGAGACTGGGGCAGCATGATATGCTTCATTGTTAAACCACATAGTAGCTAAAATAAAATAATTTTTAACATGTAAGCAATTAAAATAATTGTTTAAAAAAATAGTAGAAGCACTTACCTTCTTTTATTGTATAATTAAGCTCTAAACCAATAAGATACTTTAAGTTAAATTCTCCTAAACCACGTGTTTCTAGCATTAATAAATAATCTACCACATTTTTGTCAGCTTGTTTTAGAATTGAATTTTTGCTTTTTATGAAACTTTCATAGATTGAGGCATCAAAAACACTAAAAGAAAACAAGAGGGTATTTTATTTTTTGCACTAACAATAAATAAACTAGTAACCATAACAACTATCTTATACATAGGGCCACCCTGCTTTATTTGAAAACTATAAAGTTATGGTTCTCAGTCAGTTGATTAGCTATAAAGTTTTTTTATTGTTTAATCTTGTTTTGATTCCAAGATAGCGCTGCTATGGCAGGTTATAATTGGAAAATGCTTTTTGATGATTTAAAGTATGATGGTTTTTGATGGTTTAGCTGGTGGTATTTTATACTGTTTTACAATCCTATCATAGATTAAATGCTTTTCTATAGGCTCTTGTATTTTATATTGTTTGTTACTTAAGTACTAAGTGATTGTATTTAATAAGTTTTCTTTCAGTTTTGGTTTGTTAATAGATGACATCATGACATTTTATTATATTGACATTATATTCATTTAATTATTATGATATTTTTATAAGGCTTCAAGTCTTATACCTAGGGCCATATAGTTTATATGCATTTAGGGCCGCATGTGTGTTTCTCTGATAAAGAATTTGTTTGATCAAAGGTAGATAGTTGGATTTCGAAAATTTGTTTAATTTAAGCAAATTTTTAAATAAAATCTTTATCTATCTTTGTTGTCTATTCAAAATGGAGTTGAACCTATTTTCAGAGAGTGGCCCTAGGTACATTAGCTAGTGGACCTAGTTACAAAAAAGCTTATTGTACCTAGGGCCTCTAATTTTTAAACCCTTCTACATTACGGACTTTTATAGTTTCAGTAATTATATATACATTATTATAAAGTAATTAAAATAGAGATAGATTATACCAGTTTCACAATTTTTAGACAAGTCTGTGAATTAAGGCATTGAAAAAATCCAGTCTTAGGTACACAAACTTGCTCTAACCTTAAATATTACCTCGTATTTAATATTATCACAATAAACCACCAAAAGGTTTTTAAAAATGACATTATGTTATGTTAAAATATGGCATTAGTTTATGTGAAAAATCTAAAACCTTATCTTAACACTCATATAATGTTAGACTCTACTTAAAAAAATACATAAGAGCTTATAATAACAAAGTGTTCCAAGAATGCTCCTCTTTATTAAGAAACTTTCGTTAAACAGAGAGAAGACAGACTATGTTTCAAAGGCAATGTGTTCAAAAAAAGTTACAACAAATTTTTATAATCTTAACTTAACTTGTTGTTTTTAATGACGGTGACAAAAAAATACAAAACATTAAAAAATATATTATAATAATCTTAAACTTTTTAGTCGTAGTCAACTAACAAAGAATTATAAAAACCAAAAAGAAACATAAAAACCAAAAAGATAAAAATGAAAAAATATAACTAATAATAATTACATATCAGAAAAAAAAAATTAATTTTAACAATTAATGATAAAATTAAATATAACAATTGTAAAAAAAAATATTATGTTTTTTTATTATTTAACAATATAATATAAAATAATATATATGGCACACATAATGTATATGACATATAATATATGACATAAAATACTAAAAACTAAAAAACATTTCAATTGTTACAAAAACAATTAAAAAATATATAAAAAATAACAATGTATAAATAAAATTATGTACAATAAAAGTATACAAAAATCATT
>NC_088923.1:45497500-45537500 GCF_038396675.1 Hydra vulgaris | reverse complement strand
TTTATCATATTTATATATACTAGCTGATCTGACCCATAAAAATATAGGTCTTTGTAAGTCTATTCCACATTGACCTTTTCTATACTTTTCTTTATATATCCTAGCTTTCCGGGACCATAAAATACAGGTCTTTACCAAATCTACCATTTCTATACTTATCTATTCAACACCAATCATTTCTATAATTATTATTTGTTTACTATAATATTTTTACGTAAAATTACTCATTTTAAAAATTGCTTCAAGAGCAAAAAAATTAACATGCGCATCCTTTTAGCATACCTAGAGCTTATAAGAGATTTTTAATTAAGTTTGTTTTTCTTTTAACCACATATCATTTATAGCTCAGTGGTTTAGTGCGCTGTCATCTGTGTTGTTTTGAGGGATTAAAGACAAATACAAGTATATATCTATAATAATTATAGCAATGTTAATAGCAAAAAAAAGTAGCTAAGGGATTGGCCATAAATTAATAGCTAAGGGATAGTCCATAAATTATATATGAAGATTTCCATAAAAGGAGATCTTCAGTTCTTTAAGGTGGCAATTTTTATTAAACTTAATTTTGATTTTTTATTTAACATAAGACTCTGCGAGGGAAAATTTTGATCTTTTTTGTTTTGTTCATTAGAGAAATTAAGCGTTGTGTAATTTATGGACGATCTCTTATTTAAAAGTTAAGATTAGGGATCAGTCAAAAAGAATATAAAGCCAAAAAAGAATGGAGTGTAACACTATTTTGATGGTTATCTAAATTCTGTGGTTGTTGTGCACTCTCTTTAGAATGTTTAATGGGGACATGGTAAAGTAGCTGTAAAACTCTAAATTTCCTTATTGTATCAATATTAAATAACTTTAACTTTTAATTATTTTTAAAAGTAATTAATTCAATAAAATAGTTTAATTTAAGTATAAAATTAGAATTTTCAATTATGTTCTTATATAAAACATACTTTTTAAACCCTCTTACTGTTTTAAAAAGTTAAGGTTGCCACGTGGCAAGTTCATCAGCTTGCTTTACTTTTTAATTTTTGTTATTTAAAATGCAAAACAAAACAACTTTACAGTTCTATAGATTTTATATTATATATAAACATGTTATATACTCATTTTTCTTGAACAAACTCAACTTAGAAAAAAACTTGAAATACAAAACTAAAATAACATAATTATCTCAATCATGACACATATGCAACAAATATATCCCCCCATTTTTTAATGTTTTTAGAATTTTTAGCTTTTTTAAAAATCTTTTTGTTTTATAAAGTGTATAATATTGTTAGATACGTTTGTTTATAATCTTTATAAAACTTCACAAGTATTTTGTATTAAAAAAAATCTAAAAAAGTTTAATGTTTGCTCACATTTTCTTATAAAGCAAAGCTGCGACTCTTTCTCGCCAATACATCGGTTGCAATGGCTGCCAAAGGTTTTGTGTCAAACATGCTCCAAGGGACACTACTACTACTACTACTACTACTACTACTACTACTACTACTACTACTACTACTACTACTACTACTACTACTACTACTACTACTACTACTACTACTACTACTACTACTACTACTACTACTATTACAACTATTAAGTTCGGCAATAATATATAGAGATATTTTTTTATTTTATTTTATTTTTATTTATACATATTTAACTTTTTTATTTTATTTTAAAAGTACATTTATTTATTTTTGTTATTTTTATTTATTTATTATATATTATATTTCATTTTTATTTTCATCTGTTTACAAAAACGATTAATTACAGTAATATAACCATGTTTAAACCTTACCATAACCGTAACCCTATGCCTGACCTTGATGTTGACCCTAACCAAACCTTCAGTTGATGCAGTAGTGAGTCAGGCTATTTGATAGTCGATGTATGTACTTTTCGCTCTCTATAAAAGTTGCTTATAGAGACATTTTTTTTATACAAAAAAACGTTACTTATGGGAACAAAAAATTAATGGTTACACAAAAATATTCCCAATAAGTATTCTTTTTTGTAAAATTTGTTCCATAATTGATACTATAGGTGTATATATATGTATATATATATATATATATATATATATATATATATATATATATATTTATTGCTTATTATTTTTAAATAATAATCAATTCGACGACTTCAAGGGACTAATTGAAACAGCTCAAGATAACAAAACTTTGAGTTAACCTGTATTCTTAAAGTTAACAGGAATAATCTGTATATGTGTATATATATATATATATATATATATATATATATATATATATATATATATATATATATATATATATATGTATATTCATATAAATTTATATATATATATATATATATATATATATATATTATATATATATATATATATATATATATATATATATATATATATATATACTAGGGTGTGACATCCGCTCCCTATATTCAAAAAAGATCTGCTTATATTATGAAAACTTTTAATTGGTTCTCACAAGCAACTTTGCTAAATATTTTCAAAACTATATTGGATTTAGGGGGAGCACCAAACCCATGAACACTTACAGGGTCCCTAATATTATATAGAAAAAAAGTTTTTTAAAAGTATGTCATATTGAGTCTCAAAAGAAGCAAAATTATATAAAATTTTAAAAACAAACATTTTATAAAAAAAATCATATTTAAGATTTTTTTTGCAATAATTATCAAAAAAAAAACAATTTTTTCATTTTTAGGTTAAAAAGTGTCATTTTTCTGCTCTAATATCTAATATAACTCTAATATCTAATATATAACTCTAATATCTAATACAACTCTAATATAATTTTTTAATAATGTTATTATTATTTTTAAAATTTTTAAAATAATTTTGCTTCTTTTGATACCCAACATGACATACTTTAAAAAAATTTTTTTTTAATATAATATTAGGGACCTGGTAAATGTTCAAGGGTCTAGTGCTCCCCCTAAATCCAACAAAATTTTGAAATAATTTAGCAAAGTTGCTTGTGAGAACCAATAGAAGGTTTTAAGAATATGAACAGATCTTTTTTGAATATAGGGGGGGGATGTCACACCTTAATATATATATATATATATATACAAATACACACACACACACACACACACACACACACACACACACACACACACACACACACACACACACACACACACACACACACACATACACACACACACACACACATATATATATGTAGATATATTACATATGTAACTCATAAACATATATAACTATTATACATATATAACTCATTTCATTATCTCCTAATAAGGGTACAGCTCAGTCAGTACAGCCGGCCTCAGAACCATAAAACTAAGTTTTACGGTTCTGAGACTGGCTGAGTCAGGTTTCCTGAACACTGTGATAGCTCTCAGGGAGGCTGATTTAATCAACAGCTGTAAAGTATCAGTGTACTAACAGTGCCATGTTGGGCATAAATGGTGTCCCTGATTGTGCTTTTGGTGTGCATTGTCAAAGCCACATTTGGTGCCGTTTATTACGGCTTAGGGTTTATTAATAGTATTGAACAATTGCTTGTACTATTAAATAGTATACTGAGTACTATCAGTACTTTGAGTTAAGTTCTTTCACCATAACACAAAGCACAAAATATTGTCATCACCAAGTTCTCTAAATCTATCATTCACTAATACTTTTGGTCTTTGAAGTAACAATTCTTCTGTAAAGTCTTATCTCTTGCAAAGTTCACCTAACCTACTTGCTCTTCATGAGACTAATTTGAGTTCAGCTGTCTCATCTTGTGATCTTGTTGTTGATGGTTATCTTCCTTTAATTGCTAAACACTCCAATAGTCACATGGTTTGTCTATACATACATAAATACATACATATACATATATATTATATATATATATATATATATATATATATATATATATATATATATATATATACATATATATATATATATTAATATATATATATATAATATATATATATATATATATATATATATATATATATATATATATATATATATATATATATATATATATATATATATACTATATAACTAATTAAAAGTAATTACTGTCCAAGCAATTTTAAATTTAATCATGTAATATTTTGACATAATTACCTCAGACCATCATCAAACATAGCATAAAATAAAGTTTTAAATAGTGGTAATGCAAAAGGGTTAATATTCTCAATTAAACTTATATTCATTGATAAATTTTAAGTTTCATAGTATCATCTCTCAGCTTTCAAAAATTATAAAGTTTAAACCCCCTCAATTTACAAATTTTATATCGCAATAATTTTACAACGCTGAGAGATAATACTATGAAACTTGAAATTTATTGATGAATATAAGTCTAATTGAGAATAGTACAAAAAATTTATTATCAACTTGTTGCCCCTCGTATGGTGAGGGGTGGCAGGTGGGGTGAGGAGATGAAGTCAAAGAGCTTTTTTGTTTCCAGCCTCCAATCATAGCAATTTTTTGCACAGTCTTATTTGACATAAGTATAAACATACAAATATTTGGAGTTTGCTCCATGTATATGAAGTTAGCTATTTCAATCACCAAAAAACCTAGATCTGTCGCTGTCGCACTCTGCCCTCAAACTTCTCTGTGATATCTAAATGATTCGCAAAATATTTTTTTTTTTTAAAAACATTTTTGCTTCCAGCAAGGGCGCAAGCAACCACTAATTAAAATTAGGAGTTACTGGAAGAGAAAAGATGAAGATTGTAGAGCAAGATAACGATTGACAGATGACATAAAATATTGCAAATTATATGAATCAGGAAGGCAAGATGAAGGAAGTGAATTCCAAAGAACTGATGTTTGAGGAAAAAAACTAGATGAATAAGAGTTTATGGAGCACTTAGGAACAGTCACAGAAAAAGGATGAGACTTAATTGAATGACAAGTAACACGAGAATGAATTTTAGAAGATGGCACATGAGACTCTACCTCTTTAAAGCAGTGCCCATTATAGTATCTGTAGAAAATAGAAAGAGAAGCAACATTACGATGATAAGATAATGGTTGGAGGTTGGTTGCAAGAGCAGGCCCAACTATATTTTCAATGTGTTTAAGCACCTTGTCTAAAAGAGAAAGGGCATCATTAGTAGATCCACCCCAGATATGGCAAGAGTATTCCATACAAGGACAGATTTGAGATTTATAGAGATAGAGAATAGAATCTAAAGAAAGAAAGTGTTGCGCTCGATAAAGAGATGCAACATTAGCAGATGCTAATTTTGCAACAGATTTGATAAATGGTTTCTGAGATTGGAAGTAAGAGTTATTCCTAGAAGATGAAAAGTAGATAACTCATAAGTCATCGAGTACATCACCGTTCATAAATATAGAAAGATCTAAATTATTGCGATAACAATTGGCTTAAAAAAATTGAGTTTTATCTTAATTAAAGTTCACCAGTCACTGTGAGCCCCATGCTGTAGCTGAAGTAAGATCCTTTTCAAGCTCAACTGCCCCCTCCAAGCAATCAGAGAGTGTTGGCTTCTTATCACGACAAGAATAAATGGTAGTATCATCAGCAAACAATGCCACCTAAGATGTGAGAATATCTGGAAGATTGTTAATGTAAATTAAAAAGAGTATAGGGCCGAGGATAGAACCTTGAGGAACCCCTGATGTTACAAGATATGAAGAAGAATCCTGTCCATTGAGGACAACTTCAATGCTAAAATTGGAAAGGAAGGATTCAATAATCTTAAAGATCTTGACAGTTACACCATAAGAAGAAAGCTTATGGAGATGACCAAAATACCAAACTTTATCAAAAGCCTTTGAAATATCAAGAGCGAAGACCATAACCTCTCCACCTTTATCTAATGCACAATAAAACCTATCAGTTATTACTGTTAGCAAATTAGCTGTAGAATGAGAAGATCGAAATCCATATTGATGGTCAGAAAGTAAGTTATTAGTTCAAGATGAGAAATTAAGTGTTTGTTAATTAAAGATTCAAAAATCTTGCTTATGATAGGAAGAAGACTAATGGGGTGGTAGTTAGACAAATCAGATCGCTCTTCAGAATTTTTTAAGATAGGGACAACAGATGCCAATTTCCAGCAGGCTGGAAATTGGCATCTGTTGTCCCTA
Source organism: Hydra vulgaris (assembly GCF_038396675.1). Taxonomy (NCBI): domain Eukaryota; kingdom Metazoa; phylum Cnidaria; class Hydrozoa; order Anthoathecata; family Hydridae; genus Hydra; species Hydra vulgaris. The sequence goes on along the minus strand of NC_088923.1, from coordinate 45,531,409 downwards.
TCTTATAAGCATTTGTTAAATAGTTTAAGACTCTTATAAGCATTTGTTAAATAGTTTTGAGAGTATAGACGACAGCTCCGGAGAACACTTCTGCAAGACAATAACAGGTATATTATCCAGACCAGAAGCTGTAGAAGAGCCTAAGCAGGAAATCACTTTAGATAAAGAAGCTGGAGTGATACGAATGTCAAGCAATGGATCAATCTGTTTGTTGGCAATATCAGGTAGAACGCAACTAGTGGAATCAAGAGATGATATTGATGAAAAGTTCTTAGCAAACAATTCAGCTTTGTCTTTAGCTGAGGTGACAAAGTCTGACCCATACAAGAGAGGTGGAATTAAAGATTTGCCCTCATTATTAATACTATTAAATATTCTCCAGAAGTCACAAGAGCCTAATTTTTAAGATGAGATACGAGATTTCATGACCTGAGAATAGCGGGCTTTGGCGTTAGACAAAACATTTTTACAATGGCTTCTCGCAGTAATAAACAGATGTCTGTTTTCTGGAGAATTGTTTTGCAGATAGATATGGAAATAACGGTTTCCTTTGGCAATCGCAGCAGCACAGTGTGAGGTAAACCATGGAGGAGAGTGAGGCTTGACCTGGAATCATCAAGAAGGAACAAAAGATTCCATGCCAGTCTGAATTCACGAAGTTATGTAAGAAGCACATTTGTCAGCAGAAAGACAAAAGATTTCTACTCAAGGACCATCACAAAGAAAATCACGGAAAGAGTCCCAGTCAGTTTTAAGGTAGTTGTAAGAGGTATGATAATAGAGGGATTCAGGTGATGATGAAGAATGAGATAATAGTTTTAGAGAGATCAAACTGTAATCAGAAGCACCTAAGGGTGAATGTGGGAGAAACTGAGCACTGAATAGGGTCAGAAACAAGACATAAGTCGAGCAGAGAAGGTAAATGATTCGGGTTGTCAGGAAAACGAGTTGGAAAGTTGACTATTTGAGTTAGAAATTGAGAAAGGCAAAAGTTGTGGGCTTTAATGCCAGCAGAGTCACTGACACTAGAGCCAAGCCATTCAGTGTGATGAGCATTAATGTTATAGAAAACAACAATGCTGGCTGATGGATAAAGTGAGAGGGCTTTGTCAATATGATCAGAAATAGCATCAAAAAAAGTGCAGTCTTGAGATGAAGGAGAGCGATATAGAACAAAGAGAAAGGTGATAGAGTGAAGTGGTGCTAAACCAAAGCACATGAAAAAATAGTCTGTGGATTTAAACTTAGTTTCATGACAAATGGGTGAATTCTTATGAATGTAAATGCTCAAGCCAAGCATGTGACTATTGGAGTCTTTATGAATTAAAGGAAGATAACCATCAACACTAAGATCGCAAGATGAGACAGCTGAACTCAAATTAGTCTTTCAAAGATCAAGTAGGTCTGGTGAACTTTGCAAGAGATAAGACTCAACAGAAGAAAAGTTACTTCGAAGACCACGAATATTAGTGAATGATAGGTTTAGAGAACTTGGTGATAATGATGGTTTTTTGTGTTTTATAGTTTTTGGTACTTTATTCATTTTTAAATTTATTGGAGAACTTGATTCAGAGTATAGAGAGTACACAGTACTCCATTTATTAGCCCAAGCTACTGCCTCATTACTATTAATAAACCCTAAGCTGTAACAAAGGGCTTCAAATGTGGCCTCGGCAATGCACATCAAAAGTATAAACTGGGACACCATCCATGCGCAACATGACATTGTTAATACTTTGATATTTTTTAGCTGTTGATGGAATCAGCCTCTCTGAGCTACCACAAAGTTTGGGAAACCTGACTACCAGCCGGCCTCAGAACCATAAAACTGAGTTTTAGAGCTGTACCCTTATTAGAAGATAATAGAATGAGTTGCCTAGTCATAAAAACAGAGACACAAGCAAAATCCATGCATTGAGTCAAGAAGATCCAGCATTCAATATCCTAAACTGGAAGCAATGTATTAAAAATACATTTGCGCCAGCCTAATATTTTATTACTTTACAGTTAAAACAGTCTGCATCTAACAACTAAAACATTTGGTATTGAATCCGCATATTAGATAAATATCAGAAAGCAATGTTTTAGCACAATTTTTACTATTATTTTGTGTTTTTAAAGTATTGTTTATTGTATTTTAGAGTTGTTATTAGAAAACGTTGATTTATCATAACTATTGTTACTTAATGTTAATAATATTATATCATATAGTCTTAAGTTATTTATATTATGGGTTCTACATAAATTCTGAAAAATTTAAGAAGCAGAGTTACTTTTGAGGATAAAAAATTTAAAAAATACATCATCAGAACTAAATATCTTAGGGCTGATGATATGGTTTTCGAATTGGAAGGAGACAATCAACAATTACTAAAAACAATCCTCTATAACTTTAAATTTCTACAACAAAAAAAAAGAGCCTTTAGAAAAAATTAAGGGGGCGCATGCCCCTCCGGTTGTTGTCGGCAATGTATCTTATTTCCCTACTGTGTTTATTTACTAAATTATTTAGATTCAGTCATTTCTCAATTTATTATGAGTTTGCTAATCTATGCTTTAAGACACTATTAACGATAAGTGGTAATTTTTTTTTTTCTGAACTAGATTTTATTTATTCTATTAATTGCATTGCGATAGCAGAGCATATCAAGCACTGAGAATCCCAGCTCTGCCAACTCAGTGTTTGAGTAGACTCACACACTGAGTTGGCAGAGCTGGGATTCGAACCTAAAAACCTGCTACAAGCATTTTTGTAAGTATTGATTAAAGGGAAGGAATTATTCAACTAAGCTATCCCAACTTATCTCTACTATCTCAACTCATTTCAACCTATAGTTGTTACTTTAAACAGAATTCTACTGAAATTAAGCTTTCATTACTGAAACCCATTAAAAACTCTTTTATTTTATCTACGTGGGTGAACGGACTTGATTTCAACAACTCTATAAAATATAAAAATACTTGGGATGTAATAAAAAAAGTCAAGGACGCCTTGGCCGTAGACACCTCCAACATCTGTCTAAAATATAGTGTTTATTTAAATATGTTTACTGTCAGTCTAAACTATATGCAAGGAGGTTTTTTTCAGTTATTCTATAACTTAGAATACTAAATATAACTATAAAGTATTTTAAGTTATCATTTTATTTAGTGCTAGCTTTATCGGTCATTACTAATTTAATAAAATAAATAAAAAACATACTGGAGTGCTTAACGGGTGATGCGGAAGTTATCGGACAAAATAAAAACGTCAATAATTTATTTATAAATTAAAAAAAAAAAATGCTATTATATTTTTTTTAAATAAAGCATTTATCTTTTAATAAAAATATATTATTTTTTATATGAAAAAACACCACCATCTGCAACTGATCTCAATTTTGCTCTGACGCCTTTCATATGCGACTGTAAAAAGTTTAAATCAATTTCTTGTAGTTTTAGTTTAATGCGATCAATCAAAACTTGCTCTGTTGATGCTTGCCAATCTCCCTCGTAAACCTTCTGTGCCAAATGTCCCCAAAAATTTTCAATTGGTCATGCTTGAGGCACATTTGGGGGATTGGTTTTTTTATCAACGTAATAGACATATTGGTCCATCCAATTAAGAGAATCTTTAAAATAATGAGAACTTGCTAAATCTGGCCAAAATAAATAGTTAAAGTCTCCATGATGCTTGTAAATAAATGGAAAAAGTCGTTTTTCTAAACATTCATTAATATAGATTGATGAATTGATCGCTACAGCCTTGGAAGTGCGAAACAATGGCTTGGACATACCACGGTCAGATATGGCTATCCACATTAATAATTTTTTTGAAATTTCTCTTTTCCTATAAAATAAACACTTTCTGGGCATGTCTTTTGTTGTTTGTGTAGTATCCAGAATTTCCAGGCATGTTGTCCTCTGCAAAACAAAAGTATTTTTCGTCATCAATGACTAGAAGCGATTTTGTGTTATAGAGTTGGTTAACTAGTTTCCTGTCAAGTCTCGTTAATTCGGCTTTCTTTTCTCTAGTCCAGGATGTCGGACGACCGGGGTGCTTTCTATCAGAAAACGATTGAACAGTTTCAAGTCTTTTTAGGTTATCATATATTGTACTTCGAGCAAATCCTTCCTTTTCAAAATGATTTACGATTTTTTTTTTTTTAATATTAGGTTTATTTACAAAAAACATTTTTAGTCGCTTTCGAAAAGATTCTTGTTCAGCTGCATTTAACCTCATTTTAAATAATTGTGTTTCAAATAATAAAGTTTATATTTTATAGAACGTTTATGCCTACGCATAAAACCACAAAAACTAATTACTATGCTCAAATAATGAAATTAGGATTTGTCCGATAACTTCCGCATCACCCGTTACTTAAAAAATCACCCAAAAGCTATTTTTATACAATCATTAAAACTTTTAAGTTCAACACCTCTATGTCTATCACATTTCATATTCTTGTTTTAAAAGGTATAAACTACTTATTGCTAAAAATACTTAGAGTGTTATGTTGAGCTAAAATGCTACAGTAATAATAGAAAACTTTATTTTATTCTAGTGTAAATCTTTTTTTTTTTAATTAGAATAAGTTCGTTCACATTTTATAATACTACTGCTATGATTTTAAAATTGATTGCGGACATCACACTGGCACAGTCGTGAAGATTATTTTTTAATTAAATTTTTTTATTAATTATTTTTTATTTAAAACTAAGATTTTTAATTAAACTAAGATAATTAGTTTTTAATATAAAAATTTAATGAATAAGTAAATTAAAAGTTTTAAAATAAGTTTTTTAAGTGCATTAAAATCAAGTGCATTCAAAATAAACATAAAAGTCTTCGGAAGAAATGCTAAAAATATATAAATAATCAATGAACGATTTTACTTCCTATTTCATAAAAAGTCATTATTTAAAAAAATAAAGCCATAAAAGTCATTCAATATATTCAATGTTCAATTATGTTTAATATATTATTATATATTATATAGATCAGTTTTATGATAAAATTCAATGTAAAATGGACACATACACATATAAAATATACCTTGTGTTCTTTTAAGTATATTTAAAAATTAGGTGCGTTAAAAACAAACGTAAAACAGTCTTTGAAGGAAAGCAACAGCAAAAAAAAAAAAAAATTTTTTTATCTTTTCTCTTAACTATAAAAAGTTAACTATAACAAAGTAAAATAACAAAAACAAAATACAATATTATTTCGTATTATTTTCTTATGATAAATTTGGTATATAATTGCAAACAATAAGAGTTCTTTATTCAAAAAGTAATGAGTAAAAAATTAACTTAAAGCAAACATTTATGAAAAAGTGAAATTATGAATAAAAAAGCTGATAAACAAAAGTTTAATAACTTAAATGTTAACACTAATAATAACAATATTAATAATAACAATATTAATAATAACAATATTAATAATTAATTTGTAAAGTAATAAGTATTTATATCAATAATGTTTTAGAGAAATAGTAAAAACTGTTCTGTTTTCTAGGATCAAAATTGATTATATATGTTGTGTAAGGTATACACTTTATAAAATATTGAATAATTCTCTTATATAAGGTACCACTAAACTTATATAGAGGAAAAGCGCCTATGATGGCATAGCGCCTATGATGGCATACCGGTCATATTTCCATAAAAATTATTTTTGGTAAAAAAGTGATTAGACCTACATGACTATACTGACTTAACATTAGTTTTAGTGTGCACAAATATTGTTTTTATAATCAACAAAAATCGATTGTGTGATGTGCTGTTGTAGTTTTATTCCCTTCATATATTTAAGATAGTGATTTTATTATTAACTGTGCAGAAAAAGAATTTTCACGCATTTTATACCCAAATTTTGTGCATTTAGTGGAACATTTACTTTAATTTTAACTTTTGAACAAGGCAAACACAGCTTGTTTTAATGAAAATGATGACTTCTTTCTATGATGGCATACTGACAAGTTGGGTGTGTTGCAGTATTGACAAGTTAGGGAAACCTTTTTTTTTATAATAAAAACTTAAAAAGTTTTTTTTTTATAAGAAAAATTTTTTAAGTAAAGTAAAAAGAAAGCGATGCTCTAAAAGTTTTTTTTTTGGTTCAAAAAATACATAAAACGCAATATATCCTATGCCATAAAAAAAAGTGAAAAGTTAGAAAAGATTCATTAACTAATCGCTTTATTTTATTTCTATTTACTTTATAAACAATTTTAATACTAGTCTAATTTTTATAACTTAAACCAAGTAACTTTGCTGAAATTTAATTGCAAAAGGCAAAACGGACAGCAAATTGTCCACTTTACAAAACGGTCCATTTTAGGATGGATTTTTTACACATATCTGCTTTAAGCTGATTTATAAACATATATATATATATATATATATATATATATATATATATATATATATATATATATATATATATATATATATATATATATATATACACATATATATATATACATATATACAAATAAATGCAATACATATACATATATACAATATGTATACAAATAAATATATACAAATAAATACAAATAAATGAATTTTTTATACATGTCTGCTTTAAGCTGATTAACAAATACATATATATATATACATATATACAAATGCATTGAAAATTTTTTTCTTTTTTTTCTTTTGCTCCTAACCTTTTATTTGGTTCCATTTGGTTCCATGAAAAATGATAATGGGAAATTTCGGATACAATCTGTTGATGTTTAGGAGTTGCTCAAACCCTTATTTCTCATATTTTATCACCTATTTCTGCTATTTTACTAATTACACTGAAAATGTTATCAATATTTTATTATTTGTTAATCTTATGAGTCATTATGCATAATAAACATTGTTATTTTTTCAGAAAATTAATATATTAAAAATAGAAGTAGTTGGCTGATGTTCAGAACACCCAGTGTAGTTTTTTATCATCCAGTTAAGTTATTGCATCAGTATTGCATTACTGCTGAAACCATTGCATCATCCTGAAATTACTAATGAAACCATTGTTTTAAATGAAAAAACATTTTTAAAACACATTATTAGACAGATAATTTCAAAGTTGATTTAAAATAAATGGAGAATAGAAGTCAAAATGAAGTATAGTGTTTTAGTCAAGCTTCAGCTGAGATCACAGCACACAAATTGCTATCTAAAAGACAAGTCTTATATATATATATATATATATATATATATATATATATATATATATATATATATATATATATATATATATATATATATATATATATATATATATATATATGTATATATGTATGTATGTATATATATGTATACATATATATATATATATTTATATATATATATATATATATATATATATATATATATATTATTTGTATATATATATTTATATATAGAATATGTATATATATAGATTAACTTATACGTATTTATAATCATAAAGTGAATTTAAATCCAATATAAAATGTTTATTTCATTTGTAGGGTTTGTCAAGATTTAGGCAGCTATGGCTCTGGACCCGGCTATGGTTTGTCAAACCCAGCCTTGTTCCCAGCCCCGGTTAAATATCAGCCCCTTAAAGATTTTTCTTTGTTGATACTATAATTATTTGAAATTGCAAAAAATCAAATGATTGAAAAAAATTCACCACAATTTTTTAAAGGTGTGTGTGGAAAAGGCGTTTGTGGATTGTGTAGAAGTGACATTTGTGACATTTTTAAAAAAGTAATAGGTAAAAACACCACAACCTGTAATGATTGGAAACTAATCTTAAACTTTTACAGTTAATAAAACTATAAATTAAGACGTTTAGTAAAAAAAAAAAAATCAAATAATAATAAATAAACATTTAATTGTGATTTTAATTTCATAGTTAAGAAAAAAATAAAACTATAAACTTCACAGTTACTACATTGTTTTTCTGTCATTATTTATTGCCATTAGCAACCAAATTAATGCAAAACCAAAAACAAAATGTCAAATGTCAAAAACCATATTAGTCAAATGTATAGATTAAAACTCAATGTTTTAGCTTGATTATTATTGCCTTATTATTTACCCTCAATATATTTACCTTTTATTACATTTTCTTTCACTTAAAAATTAAATATATAAAATAAGAATTCAATTATTTAATTTCAAACTGAAATTTTGAAATTGCATTTTTAAGTTATTTAATATAAACTTTGATCACTAACAAAGTTTTGAAGGTTATATATTTTTTCTTGTAACGATGTTAACTATATTGTTTAATATACATTGAACTTACATTATTATTATATTTATACATAATAATTTTTACTTGATTGATTATTATTTAATTATTACAAGTTGAAACTACAAAACACAAAAATCTACCTACCATCATCATTTTCAAGGGAAGCTGTTGGAATATGCTTAGTTACAAGCTTTGTCATTTGATCAACTTTGCATTTAGTGTTTTTTACCATTACCATATGATAACCTACACCATACTTTTTTTTTAAAAATAGCGAAGACCCATAACATTGCAGTTTTCCATCTGCCATGATGGCAATTCGATCACCTGAGATGTCATTAGATATATGTATAAGATATATTAAAATAAGATGCAGAAAAAAAAGAAGTAAAATGTAAATTATGTCCAAAACTATTAAAGTATAATATAAAAATATAATATATATATATATATATATATATATATATATATATATATATATATATATATATATATATATATATATATATCAAAAATATATAATACAATATAATGTAAGTATAATATATATCAAAAAATATAGAGTCAAATATAGAGAAAAAATAAAAAGTAAAACAAGCCTAAATAAAAAGTAAAAAAATACAGCAAAAGTCAATTATACAACACAAAAACGACCAATGAAAAACCAATAACAAGTAAAGCATGTAAACAACAACAAAAAAGTGAAACACAAGAAATTCAGAAATAAAACTCCTCAATTTTTATCTAAAAATTTTAAAATTAATATATGAAAATTAAACATTTCAAAGAAAATCTCCTCAATAAATACTTTAGTCTCCTCAATACTTAAAAATATAATAGACAGCTCTAAGGTATTGATAATCCAACTTACTGAAGGTTTATTTGCAATAACACAGGAAATTTTAGAAACTTTCACTACCAAATTCTTTGACTTTTTTCTTGAGTTTAGTTTATGAACTTTTGCAATAAAACTATTAGAAAACTTTTTTCTATTCAACCTTTTTTTTTCTTTTCAATGTAGGTTTATCTTAAAATTGTTTACACATTTTTTAATATTTTCTTATTAGATTATAACTAATTTACTTTTAGATTTATGTTTTTTTTTCTTTTAAATACTTAATATCTATGGTTTTACACTTGTGCTGCTTGGTCAGATTCCTACAACCTCATTTTATTATTCAAATGTGACATGTAGTAGTTTAAGCAATATTTTACAACTGAATGGAGATACTAACAAGACCTTCCTCATTTCAACTTTTTATGCCGATCAACGATAAGTACTTTTGATGAGTATTCACTTTTATTGTGATACTACAGTGTTTACAAGCATATAAAGTATGCTTATAATGCATATGCATACTCCTACCATTATTCTTACAGATATTATATCAGAGTTTTCCATCGAAAAGAAAATTTACTTTCACCATGGCTAAAGAACACCATCAATCTCAGTATAGGATTAATTTAATGCCATGGCTATAGTAAATACATATGGAAAAAAACAGACAAATATATTAAAAAAATTAACAAAACTTTTTATATTCCGAACCTAAAACATCCGCTTCATCCATGTAATGTGTAGTTAGCAGTATTGTACGACCTTTGCGCTCTTTTTGTAATAAATTCCACGTAAATCGGCGTGCAGACACATCCATACCACTTGTGGGCTCATCTAATATTACTATCTGAAAAATTTATATCTATACATATTTATATACACATATACATATATATATATATATATATATATATATATATATATATATATATATATATATATATACACATATATACATATGTATGTATATACAGATATATATGTATGTATATACATCTACATATATATACATGTATAAATACATTTATATATATATATATATATATATATATATATATATATAATATATATATATATATATATATATATATATTTTATATATATATATATATATATTTATATATATATATATATATATTTTTTTTTTGTTTTTGTTTTTTTGTTATTCACCTCCCCAAGGCCGGGCAAGCCACTACAGATGAGGAGGCTACTTAATAGTGGCTATAACCCTCTCTCAACTCTATAACTCCGAAACACAAACCTTGACGAACAAAGCCGTTGCGTGGAGAAACAAGTTGAGCACGGTACTACCAGGGACGTGGTGGGGATCGAACTCGGAACCTCTCGCTCATGAAGTGAGCGCTTTACCACTACACCACTACCGCATATATATATATATATATATATATATATATATATATATATATATATATATATATATATATATATACATATATATATATATATAATATATATATATATATATATATATATATATATATATATATATATATATGTATATATATACATACATGTATATACACACACACACACACACACACACACACACACACACACACACATATATATATTTACCTATAGTAAAGGGCTAAAATATACAGTTTGTGGTCAAAAATAGCTCGTAGCTTGTCTGTAGTTTTTAAACTGACAAAATTAAGATTTGATTACAACAAAATACATTAATTTAATTGCAAAAACTAACTAAATTTAAAAACCACAAAAATGCAAAATAAAAAACTACAATGTTTTTATTTTATTTTTATAAAATAAAAACATTCTAAATGATGATCTTATTTTAATTTTTTTACTGTAAAACATGTGAGGAGTGTTGTTTCATCGACTACTTTATAGCCTGCTGCTGCTACAAGAAAGTGCTGCTACAAGAAAGTGCTGCTACATCCACTATCTTATAGCCTGCTGGTCCAAGGGAGTGTTGCTATATAGACTATCTAATAGCCTGCTGCTACAAGGAAGTGTCGCTACATTGACTGAGTTGGTTGGGGCAGGTAATCTACTGTGTGTATATATATACACACAGTAGATTACCTGCCCCATAAACGGGATTCTACTGTGTGTGTGTGTATATATATATATAACCCCTAACTGGTTGTCAGAAAGTTTTTTTGTATTCTGTTGACAAAAAGTAAAAATTAAAATGCAAGACTGGAATTTTTTTTTTATTACTTGATAGATTGCCTGCCCCAACCAAACCCTCGGTCAATGTAGCAGCACTGCCTTGCGAGTCAGGCTATAAGATAGTTGATGTAGCAACACTCCGTTGCGAGTCAGACTATTTGTCAGTCGATGTAGCAGCACTTTGTTGCAAGTCAGGCTATAAGAGAGTCGATGTAGCAACACACTGTGCATGATTTACAGTAAAAAAAAAAATAAAAACATTTTATTACAAAAAATAAAAATAAAAATATTTTATTACAAAAAATAAAAATAAAAACATTTTATTAAAAAAATTAAAATAAAAACATTGTTTATATTATTAAAAACATTCAGAATGTTTTAAAAACATTATGAATGTTTTAAAAACATTCTGGTCAATTAAATTTGCGTTTTTGCGGTTCTTTTAAAAAACGATTAATTTGTAATTAAATTAATGGTTTTTACTTTCTGAGAACACGAAAATGTTGGACGAAAGTCAAAAGTAATTAAAAGTGATGTATTTGTTGGCATAATCATTTTTTACTTCTGTACTCCCAAATGCAACAATCTATAGAACTATATATATATATATATATATATATATATATATATATATATATATATATATATATATATATATATATATATATATATATATACTCTTATATATATATATATATATATATATATATATATATATATATATATATATATATATATATATATATACAGCTAACACATGGAACTAACGGTCAAAACACTTATTTTTTTCTTAGTTTAAATTTTTATCTTTGTAATAGTTCTTCATGACTCAATTTTATTAATACAAAATACTTGAAAATTAACAAGTTTGTATTCTTTCTAAAACAATTTTAAACAAAATCAATGTATTATTTTAAATGGAATTGCAAATAACTAACATTCAAACTACCACCAAATGTTAATAATTTAAAGTAACTCTCTCGCCTAGAGATTTTCATTCAATTAAAAAAGGGAGTTTGATAAGTTTGAAATCCAAGTAATTAAATTTTGAATTTTTTTTTAAATATCAAACAAGTTTTTGAAAGATATTTTTAAAACTTCAAACTGAATACTCAATAATTAAAACATTCATTCTGTGAAATGCTACTATAACAATTACTTATGATACATAAAAATTATTTTTACAAAATACGTATTTTCAAAAATGTTTTGCCTGATTCCTTGATTAATAAGAAAAAAAAAAGTGCAAATGCACAATTGATAGTTATTTTAATTTAAATTTATTCAAAAATAATTTTTTCATTGCAATGATTTCACAAATAGTGGGAAAAGCTACAAGAAAAAAAGATAAGATTGAATAAAAAAAAAAAAAGAGAAAGTGTTCTTAGTTACGTGCAATAATTTTAAATAATGATAATAAGAATTTCAATCTTTAAAGTTAACCATGTTGAAAAATAATAATTGCACCTTTTACCTCTGCTCATTAAAATCATTTTAAAAACTACTAATGTTTAGTAGTTAAGAAAAATAAAAAAATAAAAATGCATATACTAAACTTCGTATTGAAATTGTGTTTATGTAAGATTAATTTGTATTTTCTTTTTATGTTTCTTTGTTTTGTAGTTTATTTTGAGTCATCTTTAAGCTTAAAAAAATCTGTCAACAACTTAATATTTAAAGTTATATATTATTAGATAATATTTATATATTAGATTGCATAAAAGAGCAATTATAGGCTTTTTCTAAAAACATTTATATTCACATGAAGCAAATTAAATATTTTCTTTTTTTTTTAGTTTCAAACTAGATTAAGAAGAGGTTTATAATAACTGTAGTAACGTTAAACAACAATTTGATGATTTACTTTAGTGATACATCTGTAAAACAGAAATCGTCTGTGTGGAAGGGAAGCATCTTAAACGACTAAAGGGGTAGATGCAAATCTACTATTACTTCTTTATATGCAAGAATTGTTGTCTCATTTACCTATTTTAGCGTCGCCATCAATACATCTTTTGCTGGCCTTGACTTTTATCTCTTGCTGATCCTGTCTTCACTGCTATTAATCCTTATTCTGTTGGCTTCCGTCTGCGTTGGCAATCATAATTTTGCTAGGTCTCAAAGTATACAAGTAACAAACTTGTTTTTTAAAACAAACTTTGTTTACCTTTCTTATTTTCTTCAATTTAACTTCCACATCATGTATGCATATGAAAATATTATATTAGTAAGCCATATTTTACTTCATACCAATAAATACATTTTTAAAATAATAAATTACCAAAAAACCTTACATGAAATTGAAAAAAATTGAAATGATCTAAATACTATTCAATTTATGTTATTGTATTTATCATATTTAAGTGATTTGAATCCCATTCTAAATTATATATATATATATATATATATATATATATATATATATATATATATATATATATATATATATTATATGCATATATATATATATATATATATGCATATATATATATATATATATATATATATATATATATATATATATATATATATATATACGTATATATATATATATATATATATATATATATATGTATATATGTATACTTATATATATATATATATATATATATATATATATATATATATATATATATAATTTAGAATTATAAATGCTAGAAATAAGAGCAAGCAAATCAGAGCTGATAATTTTTTCTTAGCTTCCAAGGAGAATTGATGTTGTTCATTAGTTATTTTAATTTATTTAATTAGCAGTTTTAATAAACAAAAGTTTGTTTATTGTTAGTTATTTCTTTTTTAATTCCTTAGTCTGTTTAGATTCTTTTTTCAGAAGAAGTTAGTACTAAAATGACTGGTAAAGTAATTTTTTTTAATACAGTGTTTCTTTTCGATTCAGTTTTGTATTTAGCTTCTTTTAAACATTTTAGGCAAATTTTTTTTTTTATACAACAATTAGAAGGAGTTAAAACCTGTTTTAGTTATTTCAATTCATTTAATAACTTATAGATTTTTATTGTTTAGTTTAAAACTAGAAGGATTAATGAGAAAAAATTTTTTCTCATTAATCCTTCAAACTGATTACGATTTGAGTAAGTTTATCATTCATTATGTTGTGCTTTGTTTAACTTATTTTGTTTAGTAATTTTTATAAATAAACGGTTCTTGGTTGTTAACTTAGTCTGTTTCAATTCTTAAGAACTAAGCAACTAGCTAAGCAAGTTTTATTTTAATTTTTAGAGTATTGGGAAAGACCTGTTAAGTTACATTATAATTCGCTTTATTTTAATTTTTTGCTAATATATGAGTTAATGAGGATAAAGTTATTTAGACGGCCAAACTGATACTGATTTGAGTAAATTTTATTTTAAGTTTGAATTTTATTTATGTATTTAACATGAAAAACTAAAAGTAAATTATAACTGTTATTTGTTGACATAAATGTACATATATTTCAGTATATTTTATACTTCTCTGTATCTATATATTTTATATAGTATATACTATACAGTACATTTTCTCTAAAAAATAATAAAGAGTAGAAAAATTATGCTGGAAACAGTTGAAAAAGAATGATTATGCTTCTTCATGTTTCTTTGTTTAAAGTGTTACGGTCCTTTTTAAAGGTATGTGAATATATATATTTTAAAATGTTAAACTTGTTGTGAAACTGTTTTATCTTTTTTAATACTTTAAATTAAAATATACATTGCTTTATTTTTTTAACAAGATTGTGCATTGTAGACTGCTATCTTACTAAAAATTGTTTTATATTTTTGATAAACATCTAAGTTCTTTTCATAAGTCGTTTGAATATATTTATTTTCATACTAATTAAAAACAACGCACCACATGACAAAACATCTAATGGATGAAAGTTAGGGAATTAGAATGTTAACACAATGTGCAACAAAAGATCGAAAGATGGAAAGCAGTTGAGTAAGATACACAGGCACTTTTTCTATTTTGGACCTAAATAGTAATTAAAAGTTATTATGCTACTTTTGTCTAGTATGCTTATAAATTTTTTTATCTGTCACTTTTTACTGTCAATCCGATGAGATCAGGTTAAATTTGGATTCATCACTCCAAATTACTTTCTTTCAGTACTCAACTTGTCAACATACTTTTTAGCAAATAATAATCTTTTTTTCATATGTCTTAGAATCAAATAGGCTTTTTTGCGACATTCTCTACCATGAAATTCTTGTTCTCGTATTCTATTTCTCTTTTTGAGCAGCTTCAAATCTGTTTTTCTTGACTTATAAAATAATGTTTCTACCAATTGCAGCAGATGTTTTTCTTTTACGGCATCTTCCTGCTATATCAGTTGTAATTCCATTTAAACTTTTTTATAATGTTGCCAACTGTTTAAAAAAAGATTCTAGCCTGGTTATTAACTTCTCTGTAGGTCTTACCATTATTTACCAAATCCACAACTAAGTTTCTTTGAGAAATTGTCCAATGTTGTTTTACAATATGCATGTTGCTATAAATTAATCATATTTATTCAATTAATCAAAACTCATGGGTTACATATATATATATATATATATATATATATATATATATATATATATATATATATATATATATATATATATATATATATATATATATATATATATATATATATATATATGTATATATTTTTTTTGTAATTCACCTTCCCAAGGCCAAAAAGGCCACTACGGATGAGGAGGCTACTTGTGGTTATAATCACAAGTAGCCTCCTCATCCATAGTGGTATTTAAACTTTTTACAGTTTTAAAAAAACATGAGTAAACGGATAAGTTAAAAAGAAAAACTTTAAAAAAATTACTTGTGCCATTTATTTTTTTGCCTACTGTAAAGAAACTGGATTTCTAAAAAAATAATAATTGCTACTATATTGTTTTTGTTCATTATCATTGACAATAATTTTATTTGTTTTTGTTATAATAAATACCAACTTTAGTTATGCTCATAATAATTTGTTGTATGTCTTTAGCTTTTTTTTAACACATTGCCTTGGAAACACTGTCTGCCTCTCTCTTTAATAAAGGTTTATTAATAAAGAAGAGCATTGTTAGACCACTCTGTTATTTCTAAGCCCTTATGTATTTCTCGGGATCTAGGGACCATTATTGATTATGACAATGTATAAGCAATATTTTACAAGTCGCTTACAAATTCATGATTTATGAATCCCAGTTGTTTATACAGATTTTATAAAATAAAATTTAAGTTTTTTTGAAAAAAACCACAACTAATAATTGGCAAAAGACTGGTCAAACTTGAATGGTCACATTTTAATGATCAAAATTTAAGTCAATAATTTTTTTTTTTTTAAAATTTTATAATTCACCTCCCCAAGGCCGAGAAGGCCACTACAGATGAGGAGGCTACTTGTGGTTAAAACCCTCTCTCAACTCTCTAACTCCGAAACACGAACCTTGACGAACAAGGCCGCTGCGCGGAGAAACAAGTTGAGCGCAGTACTACCAGGGACATGATATGATTACTATTGTGTAAAGCTAGGGTGTTACTAGCTAAATATGACTTGCAGTATGTATAGTGCTAGGCTGTTATATTAGCCAACTAATTTTATTTTTTTTATTTTATTATTTTATTTATTTATTACTTTCTAAAAGCAATTAAAAATGTGTAAATAATGCTTTTGTAATTTAAGATTAAATTTTTTTTCTCCAGATATTAACAGGCTGCAATTAGCTTTCCTTCTATGGTGCCTGCTGTTATAACTGATTTTGAAAAGAACCTATTAACTTAAGTCCTTTGGCCAGTAAAAAAAACAAAGACAAATTTATATTTTATTAAACTTTTCAGACAATATATCAAGTTAAATTGTTATTAATGATTTGTTTACTAATAACCCGTATTATGGGTTGTTTACTGCTAGTAATGATAATAAATAATGTTTAATTATAAGAAACAAGGAGCAAGAAAAACTAACAATTAAAATTTTGAAAAGCCATAAAAATAAAACTAAATTTAAAAAAAATGTTCACTTTAACTTTAAAAAAATGTTCAAAAAAACATTATGCTGTAAAAGCAGCATAACTTGTAACTTATCTTCTTGTAACTATTTCCTCTTAACATGATGTTTGATTTATATAATTTAGGAACTTGCACTATATTAAAAAAAAAAGAATCTACAACAAAAACTAACTTTTGAGGACGAAAAACTTATAGAGCACCTGGTTATTGTGATTTTTAAACAATTTAAAATATTTTTTTATTATCTGTAATATATTTAAAAAAAGGATGAAAATAATACTTTTCAAAAAAAGGGTAAAAAAACTTTTTTAAATAATTATAAAGTATTACCTTAGAGTTTCCAACAAGAGCAATCCCTACAGATAATTTACGCTTCATACCCCCTGACAAACTATTAGGTTTTGATTTCCTTTTATCAGCCAAACCAACTAAGTCAATCATACGATTGACTTCCTCAGTAATAAGATTTTTATCATCAACACCTTTCAAGCTAGTAAAAAACCATAAATGTTCTTCTACAGTGAGGTGATCAAATAGAACATTGTGCTGAGGACAAATACCTGTAACCAATAATAATAATAACAAATACATCATAACAATAATACCTGTAACAAATAATAATAAATATAATGATTTTGGTTATAATAATATTAAACAATAATACTTTATGCAACAACATTAACAAATGCTTTTATTTTATTATAACAAATAATAATGATAATAACAATAATAATTTTCTATGTAAAGAAAACAAATTTCTGTAGTCCTCCTACAACAGATGGTGATTTGAAAACTATAATTATATCTTTTTTTTTTGTTTGTTAGATCTGACATTGCTGTAGATATGTCAGAACTCGTTCAAGTAAATTTGCAATTTTATTAAATAGTTTTTTTTTAATTTTTTAATTTATATTTTATGGCTGATGATTGGCTACAAGACATAAAACTTCAAGCCCCATAAATTGTTGTTTATCTTCATTTAAATTACATATACATATATATATATATATACATATATATATATATATATATATATATATATATATATATATATATATATATATATATATATATATATATATATATATATATAATATTATATATATATATATATAAATATATATATATATAAATATATATTTATATATATATATATATATATATAATATATATATATATAAATATATATATATAAATATATATATATATATATATAAATTTATAATATATATATATATATATATATATATATATATATATATCAATTGCATTTAAAGTTTTGTAAAAGCCTCTTTATAGAAGCCATTTTGTACTCTTTAGCAAATAAATGGCCAGTTGATCTTACTTATCTTGATTCAGCTAAGGCATTTGACATGGCACCTCATAGATGTTTAATTTTAAAATGTGTGGCGTATGGTGTAAGCAGAAAACTTTTAGAGTAGATAAAAGGGTCTATAAGTAACAGACATTAACAAGTCAAACAAGGTGATGTTTTTTCTACATGGAAAAATTTTTCAATTGATGTACTTCAGGGATCTGTGCTTGGACCGTTGTTATTTTTGATATTTACTAATGATCTGCCTGATAGCCTTCAAAATGTAACTATATGCTGATGATACAAATATATAATCAACAGTGGAAAAAAAAAAAAAAGTAAAGACGGTTCAAGCTGACAAGGATAAAGTTGTCATTTAGTCAAAAAAATTGCTATTTTGTTTATTTTGACAAGTGACATTATGGAACAAAAAAAATATCTACCTACTCATTTAATAGATGGCAGAGAAGTTGAAAAAAAAAATTAGTGACAGACTTAAAGGAGTAAAGTTTTCAAATGATCTAAAGTGGAAACAACAGATTATATCTTCTACTTCGAAAGCAAATTCAATTTTAGGATAAATAAAAAAAACTTTGGCACATCAACGTTAATTTAATAAAGTTATATGAAGTATTTTATTGTTTATATTGCTATATTGCTTTATAAGCGAGAGGTTCCAAGTTTGATTCCCACCACGTCCCTGGTAGTAACGTGCTCAACTCATTTCTCCGTGCAGCAGCCTTGTTTGTCAAGGTTCGTGTTTTAGAGTTATAGAGTTGAGAGAGGGTTATAACCACAAGTAGCCTCTTCATCTGTAGTGGCCTTCTTGGTCTTGGGGAGGTAAATTATGAAAAAAAAAAAAAAAATTTGTATGACCCCATATTGAGTTTGCTACCACAGTAAGGTCTTCAATTATTAAAGATCTTAAGACATAATGACATAATACAGGTGTATAAAATGTTTAAATAAATGGATAAAAGTTGAACTTTGTAATTCCACCATTATTTAAATATTTAAAAACACCATAAGTCAAAAGTTTAGATACAACATGGAAATTATTAGCAATGCAATCAGACATAAATTCTAACCAAAAATAATCATAACATTAAATCATTCTTTGCCGAAAAAAGCTGTCAACACGAAATCTTTCAAAATCATATTTTTTACATATTCTTGGTAATAGCAATATTGTAAATAAGAGAAAATGAAAAATTCATGTAATACATGAGGTTACAAAAATCGATTAACAACAAAAAATTATTTGAAAATAATGCAGAAGAAAATGTGCAGAAGATCTTGTACTGTATTTTGAGTTGCTAAGAGTTTTTATATATAATTTGTCAAATTGCGTTGCATTATTTTATTTTTTAAAAAACCTTTACATTAAAGTGATCATTATGAACCAAATACAATATAAAGTAAAATTGTATTACTAAAAAAAAATTGTAAAAGGTATAGGGAAGAGAAAATTTCTCAGAACCAAAATTTTTATCAGCTATTACATGTATCTCATTTAAAATATATTGGTGCTAGTTTTAATTTTTTTGTTGAAAATAAAAACATCAACTTTTTTTTTATTTCTTAGGGACTTTAACGCCCTGCTGGAATAGATATTCTTCAACACATTACCTACAAAAGACAACTACTTCAACATAATTCTAAAAAGTTGGCAATTTTATCATGTCCTCATAACAGGATTCAAGGTTACAAGATATGTGAAGTAGATGATTGTGAATGCATTTTAGGCTTGGTTAAAAGACCATGGGTTAAAGCAGGATTTTAAGTAATGATAAAAATATTATCATAAACATAATGAAGTTGACAAGAAGTATTCAGATTTTAGTAAAAATAAATACAGAGAAACAGCTAGAAACAAGGCTAATCAAAGGGACTTGACCTTATTTAATTTTTGAAAAAGATATTTTGGATTGGTTCTACAGATTTGAAGCCAAATTAGGCAGGATAAAAAGCCCTCACATAAAGATAAGCACAAGGATTTAAATTTTTTGGAAGACTAGGAAGACCCAAAACAATTCACTTTGGGATCAGAAGATATTTAGATACTTAGTAAAAAGCTTTTACTTTTTTTTTTATTAAATTTTACTATTTAACATATATTATTTGTATAATATACATATACACTGTAATAAAACAAATTTTAGGTTTCTAAAGGTATTAGGAAGAGTACAAGACTACAAAACAAACTTTTTAAGATTGATGCTACCTCAGAACTAGACTTTAGTTCCACTAACACTAGTGCTGATTCTAATTCAGAATTTGAACACAAAGTTTGCCATTGTAGAAGAGCAAATGATTGAGCCAACCATATACTAAAGGAATTAATTATCATTCTTCTTCTTCTGATAATAATCTTGTATTTTATCTCAGAAGTTAGGCTTTAGAGACTTTTGCAAACTCTTTAACAGCATTGTTAACAAAGGTAGATCTAACATTCCATCTCTCATTTATGGGACTGATCTTATTATCTCTCCCTAGAATAAGGTAAAACTATTTGCAAAGAACTTTTCTTCAAATTCGACTCTTGAATCTTATGGTCATACTATTCCTTCTATTCCAATTGAACAGGTTAACCCATTGTTAGACAATCACATTCAAATCACTCTAGCTTCTGTTGCTAAAGTCATATCTCAATTAAACTCTTCTACTATTCCTGTCATAGTCTTACAAAACTGTTCTCTGGAACTCTCTTCAATTCTCTCTAAACTATTTAATAAGTGCTTGACTAAGTCTTGCTTTCCTGAATGCTGGAAATTGGCAATTGTTGTTCCATTTTTCAAAAACTCTGATGAACATTCTGACCCCTCCAATTATCGCCTGATCAGTCTTCTTTCTGTTATTAGCAAGGTTTTTAAGTCTATAATCAACAAATTTCTCACATCCCATCTTGAGTCAAATAATTTACTGTCAGATAATCAATATGGTTTTCGATCCTCTCGCTCTATGGCTGATTTGCTAACTGCAGTGGCTAAAAGATTTTATTGTACATTAAATAAAGACGGAGAGGCTAGGGTTATTGCTCTTGACATATCTAAGGCTTTCAACAAAGTTTGGCATGCTGGTCTACTCCATAAGCTTGTTTTGTATGGTGTATCTAAGAAAGTTTTTGAGATTATCAAACCGTTTCATTCTAACCGCTCTATTAAAGTCATCCTTGAAAGCCAACACTCCTCTTTATTTCCAGTAACTTCTGGGGTAACTTAAGGTTCTATCCTTGGTCCTGTTTTGTTTCTCATATGTATTAATGATCTTCCCTGCAACCTCACATCTAAAGTAGTTCTTTTTGCTGATGACTCAATTTTATACTTCTGTCTCAAAAAAAGTCTTCTCATTTCAATTGCTGAAAAGAGGCAGTCGATCTTGAATCTGATCTCACTTCTTTAACAGATTGGGGCTCAAGGTGGCTTGTAAATTTCAAATCCAACAAAACTCAATTATTTACTGCAAACAACATTCGCAGTACTATCGACATTCTTATATTAATGAATGGCAAACTTCTCATTGTGTCCTCTTTTTTACATCTTCTTGGATTAGCGTTTACGACTGACCTCAATCTTATGAAAACCATATATACAACTGATAGCTAAATTAGCAACTGCTAAGGTTGCTTCTCTTTATAGTGCTTGCCATTTTCTCACTCCTGATTCCCCATTCATTTCCTATACAAATCTCTTATTTGTCCCTGTATGAAATTCCATTGTCATATTTGGGCTGGATCTTCTAATGATGCTCTTTTTATTCTAGACAAGGTCCAAAAACAGTAAACGTAGTTGGACCCGCTCTATCAGCTAAGCTTAAGCCTCTTTCCCATCATCGTAAAACTGCATCTCTTTCTCTTTTCTACAAATACTATCATGGTCACTGCTCAAAGAAGCTATCATCTTTAGTTCCATTAATTCAAACTCTTTCTTGCTTGACTCTTCATTCAGCAAAGTCTCATTCTTTTAGTGTATCTAAAAACTTTTATAAGTCGAATTTTTTTCCTTGTACTTCAACCCTTTTGAACTCTCTCACATCTTCATGTTTTCCTGACTCAAACAATCTTCAACTTTTTAAGTCAACTGTCAAACGTTTCCTTGCTCTATAACTTGCTCTATAATTTTTTTTTCCTTCTAGTAACTCCTAATTTAATATTGGTTGCTTGCAGCCTTGGGAGTGAATCAGAATAAAAAAAAGAAACAATTCAACAACAAAAATGATGTCTACTTTGCTTGTTGTAGCTATTAAACAAAAGAGATAAAGTCTGATTTGTGATCTGATTAAGCTTTACACCCTTTGTTTTGTTTTGTATCATACCATAAATACATCAGAAAAACAATCATCAGCAATGGTTTTCAGATATTTATTCAAGCATCTTAAAGTTTTCTGATGACCAAATTTGTTAAACTATTTTAATAGAGTTGAAAAATTTATTAAAAAATATTAGATCACTTTTTATTGAAATGATTTATTATTTAATCAACTTATTTTGTGTCGCGTTTTGTCTTAAAAACTTAAAAACTTCTTTTATATATATATATATATATATATATATGAAGACCACACGGGAAAAAACGGCAGAGTCACATTTAAAAAGTTTTGAGAAAGTATATATTATTCATTTATAAAGGTTTTCAATTAGAAAAAATAAATAAGTTGTAAATTAGAAAAAATTATTTCTTGATTAATTTATCTGAAGATTACATTTTTAATAAAATATTTGTAACTTTTATTAAAAAATTTTTTTTCCTAACTTTATACAAAAACTTTTATAAATGATTCATAAATACTTTCTCAAAACTTTTTAAATGTGACTATGCCGTTTTTTCCCGTGTGGTCTTCATATATATATATATATATATATATTATATATATATATATATATATATATATATATATATATATATATATATATATATATATATATATATATATATATATATATATATATATTTTAGAATAGTATTATTAATTACGTTTATAATTATGTTAAAATGTTTATTATACAAATATTATATATATACTATTTATTTAATAAACATTTTAACATAATTATAAACCTAATTAATAATACTATTCTAAAATATATAATTAATATTTAGAGAAAAAAACTCATATACATTACTAGTTACAATATCAAGAGTGCCAACTTACCGAGACTTTTTCTCACAGAACCAATATCTTTTAAAATATTATAGTTGTTAATAATTGCAGTTCCAGAAGTCGGAGGTATCAAACCTGTTAGCATGGATATTGTAGTTGTTTTGCCAGCACCATTATGTCCAAGAAAAGCTGTGATCTCACCATCATAAAGATTCAACGATAAATCATCAACAGCTACTTTTGTACCTATGAAAAATGATTATAATCATAACAAAAAGTAAAAAACAAATACAAAAAATACAAAAAATATTATAATGCTATGAAATACCATAACGGTAATTCTATTGAATCCTCCATCATAAGTGTTTCAAAGAATAAGTTGAGACTGTTATAAGAAGTTTGAGACCTGCTAAATTGAGCTTCAAAAATCGTCTATAAACTCATATAAAATCTTTCTTGGTTTCAGATCATTTTCATCTATAAATTTAATCTACCTGAAGATTAACTCTTTAAGTAAGCATCACCACTATTTTCCACATCAAACAAATTTTGGTATTTAGCAACAACAACAAAAAAAAGACATAATAGAAAAAGATAAATGTTTCTAAGAAAATAAGAGCATTTTGAATAAATCCTTCCCAAGACAGAAAATTAACTTTAATACAACAAACAATTTAATAAACTTTTTAACCCACACTACTGAAGAAGTCATATAAACATTTAACTTTTCATTTCTTGCCTTGAATGTATCATACTTTTCAATTTATCTTTTGCAATACTCTATACATGATCTTAAAAGTAATTTAAGACAATAAAATAAATGCAGCAAAAATTGAAAATTTGCAAAAAAACCTATACATTAAGCAACTGTCTAAACACACTATTTTTTTCTAAACACATTGGCTCACTTTGAGATTAATGTGACCTATAAATATATACATGAATCCAAATAAATTAGACAATTTGGAGTTAAAATCATTTTGGGAAATTACTTTGAAGTTTTCATATATTTGTGCTTTTTCTCAAATATTAGGAAGAGTTGAGTATTTTTTAAAATACCTAGTTATGAAGTAATTTTCAAGTTTCTATGTCAAATGTTCACGGAAATCTTTTTAAAATTGGCTGTGTTTAAAAATAGTTGAGGCCAGGGTTGTAAAAAAAGGGTGTATGACACACCCCTTTTCCCCTTAACAATAAATTTCATTAGAACCAGTCAGCAAAACGTACCTTAGTTTGCAAATGTGAGAGAGCGATAATTTTTTTTAAATTGGTAAAAAAAATAAACACACACATTTAACAACTGTTCTTGCTGGCTCAAGTTAGGGTGTTTTGGTATACACAGGTACAGTTATATTAAACACAGCAACTTTAACGATTTTTGTTTAAAAACTTATTTTTCTTTTAAATGAAGTTTTTATTATTAAAAATATATAACATTCCTATAATCTTTTTATAGTCTTCCCAATGAAACTAACACCAAGCTGAATGCCCTTAATACAGTTATTGAAGTTTTTCCTTACCTTTTATAGTCTTTTTCAGCTGTCAAAGTCCTAAAAAAATAGTTTGTGATTTCAATATTTGTAACATACAAGTTTGTAATATTAGTCTGAAGAATGTATACAATATATAACTTTTTTGCATTTCTCTTATTTTTGGTTCTGTTATAGTTTTTAGCCAAAAAAAAGTCTTTTCACCTGTTCATAAAAATATTAAGAAGCATCAGTTATGAGTTTTACAGCTCTTTTTACCAATTGGAAATTGTTTGGCAGATCAGTAAGAGAGAATTTACTTCCAGTTTGAATAGCTTCTAGTAACACATTTGAAGAAACAAAAACTCAAAGGCTCAACCATTATTGAAGAAAGTTCAATTAAGTCGGTTCATACATCAGCTTTGAAAAGCAAGGGCTTAACTGCATTAGTTTTGATTTTAAGCTTGAAATTTGAATCAATTTTTCTAGATACTTTGGATTTGTATACAAGATTTGATTAAGAGCACAATCAATTACAACTTTATCATCTAGTAGCACAGCATAAAGAAAGTTTTCTTCACAGCATCAGTAAAAGTTACCCTGAAGATTTCTCAATACATTTTTTTAAACTCTGTTATCCAGTTTGTTGTTAAACCGTATTATTTTATAAAGAAACCTTTTTTGAAAAATACTTGTTAGGTTCATTGTTTTTTCCATTTATTTCAGATATAACATGGAGAACTGGTAGCTCAGACTGGTGAAGCAAACAACCTATCCAAATTTTACAAACAAACCATCATCCACACCAGCACCAGAACATGTATTGCCTGTAACTATTGCTTATATAACGCTTGTAGAACAACCGCTGAAAAGAACATGCTATGACCACAAAAAGGATTATTTTCACAAGTAAAAGCGAGATGATGTTTTGGTGGTTTGACAGAAGGCAGGTTTGACACAGTTTGACACCCCATTACTCTTGTACTTCATTGCCTTGTATTTTCGAAAATTCATTGATTCATTTCATAAACTAATGAATTTTCATCTTTTTTTCCATCTGCACCAATTACTTTTGATTGGTGTAGATGGAAAAAAATTGGCGTAAACTTCTTGACAGTTCATAGTACCAATTAAATTAGCCACTCTTGTTTTTCACAAATTACCCTATATTCAGTTATTACACAATCAACTTTTCTTTTTTTTTTAATTTCAATTCACCTCCCCAAAGCCATGAAGGCCACTACATAGTTGTGGTTACAACCCTCTCTCAACTTTATAACTCCAAAATACGAACCTTGTCAAACAAGGCCGCTGTGTAGAGGAACAAGTTGAGCATGGTACTACGAGGGATGCAGTGGGGATTGAACTTGGAACTTCTCCCTTATGAGAGGAGTGCTCTACCACTACCTTACTACCGCATTAATTAATGCAGTTGTAGTAGCATCACTAATTTCATATCATATTGCAGCCTTAACTATATTAGTTAAGTCAAGTTGTATTTTTTATTAACTATTTGCTCAAACTACTCACTTTCAGCTGTATCTAAAGTTAAAGATTCAACACCAAAAATTTCATCTGAACAAACTTCTGATGTTGTTTGAAGATTTCTTTGTTTAATTTGCTTTACAGTAGCCTCTTTTTTCTCTCTAATAAACAATTTTACAACCATTGTTACCACTGCATGGTCCACACTACCTAAATTCCAACTTCTTTTTGGTCCTACCTTAGATTGTTTGTCATTTAAATATTCTCTTACCATAACAGGGACTTAAAACAAGTAAGGTATTATAAAATTGAAAGGTTTTTGAATCTTTAATTAACAAACACTTAATTTCTCATCTTGAATCTAATAACTTACTTTCTGATCATCAATATGGATTTCAATCTTCTTGTTCTATAGCTGATTTGCTAATAGTAATAACCAATAGGTTTTATTGTGCATTAGATAGAGGTGGAGAGGTTAAGGCTATTGCTCTTGACATTTCTAAAGCTTTTAAAAAAGTTTGGCATGCTGGTCTTCTCCAGCTTTCTTCTTATGGTGTATCTGGCAACATCTTTAAGATTATTGAGTCCTTTCATTCCAATCGTAGTATAAAAGTTATCCTTGATGGACAGCACTCTTCTTCATATCCTGTAGCTTCAGGGGTTCCTCAAGGTTGAACCCTTGGCCCTATACTCTTTTAACTTACATTAACAATCTTCCAGATATTCTCACATCTAAGGTGGCATTGTTTGTTGATGATACTACCATTTATTCTTTTTGTGATAAGAAACCAACACTCTCTGATTGCTTGGAGGGGGCATTTGAGCTTGAAAAGGATCTCACTTCTGCTAAAGCATGGGGCTCACAGTGAACTTTAATTCAGATAAAACTCAATTTTTTTCAGCCAATTGTTATTGCAATAATTTAGATCTCCCTATATTTTTGAACTGTAATGCACTCAACAAGTCATCTACCCTTCATCTTCTAGGATTAACTCTTACTTCCGATCTTTCTTGAAAACGGTATATCCAATCCATTGCAAAATTAGCATCTGCTAAGGTTGCATCTTTTTATCATGCTCGACACTTTTTTACTCCGGATTCTATTCTTTATCTCTACTTCTCAAATCCATTCTTGTATGAAATACTTTTGCCATATCTGAAGCGGATCTTCTAATGATGCCCTTTCACTTCTAGACAAGGTACAAAAACGCATTGTAAACATAGTTGGACCTGCTTATACAGCCAACCTCTAACCATTATCACATCTTTCGTAATGTTGCTTCTCTTTCTCTTTTCTACAAATACTATAATGGGCACTGCTCTAAAGAGCTAGCATCTCTTGTGCCATCTACTAAAATTCTTTCTTGTGTAACTAGTCATTCAATTAAGTCTCATCCTTTTCTATGACTGTTCCTAAATGCTCCAAAAACTCTTATTTGTCTAGTTTTTTTCCTTGAACATCAGTTCTTAAGAATTCGGTTCCTTCATCTTGCTTTCCTGATTCATATAATTTGCAATCTTTTAAGCTGTCTGTGGCTCTACAAACTTCATCTTTTCTCTTCCAGTAACTTCCAACTCTTATAGTGGTTGCTTGCAGCCTTGTTGGAAGCAAAGATGTAAAACAAAAAACAAAAAAGAAAAAAAAAAAGTGTTTTAATTTCAAGTAACAAGTCAATAAAATATAAAGTCTTAGTCAAATGATAAGAAATAAGCAATTGATGCACTTTTCTTTTACTTAATCATTTTTGTGAAGTGTATTTGTAAATGCATAATAATACTGGTAAAAAAAAATTGTTTGTATTACTTTTTTTACTTTTCTCACAGAGACAAACTATGTTTCATTGTGCACTTACTTTTCTCACAGAGACAAACTATGTTTCATTGTGCACTTACTTTTCTCACAGAGACAAACTATGTTTCATTGTGCACTTACTTTTCTCACAGAGACAAACTATGTTTCATTGTGCACTTACTTTTCTTACAGAGACAAACTATGTTTCATTGTGCACTTACTTTTCTCACAGAGACAAACTATGTTTCATTGTGCACTTACTTTTCTCACAGAGACAAACTATGTTTCATTGTGCACTTACTTTTCTCACAGAGACAAACTATGTTTCATTGTGCACTTACTTTTCTAGACATTTAAAATTCTTATCACTTAACATTTAAAAAAATTGTTTTAAAATTATTGTATATTTTATTTTATATACCTTTACAAACATTAATAATTGGAATATCACGCTGACAAGCAGGCATATGAAACAACCTTTCCAATTTCTTTTCTAACCAACTTATACCAGGTATATGGACACTGCTAAAAATTTTCTGGAAATTTTTTCTAATGGGTTATCTTATCAAAAGTTAAAAAAACTGACTTTTTTCATTTTTAAGTCAAAAGTTAATTTTCTGCAAGTAAAATAAATCTTTCTCAAACTTGTAACTATATTGAATGAGCTGTTTATAAGTTAGCGAATCGCTCTCATGTAAATTATAGGGTTTTCAACTAAATCTTTTCTTCTAAATATTCTTTCTACTAAAGCCTTTTTAGGTCTTCTAAGCTTTTTTGAGCTCATGTTGATATCACAATATCTATTATTTAATTAAAAAAAAAAAGTGAGAACCTTTCAATTAGTTTATCAAAGTAAAAAATATATTTTAGAAATTTAAATATATTATAAATAAATAACAATAAAAGCATGATACAACTATTAATGTTATTTAATACATAACAGCTGCACGATAGTTAAAAAAACATAGCAAATGCATAACATGCAATACATAATAAGCAAAAGAAATTTTTTTAAGTATTAACATATTATGTATCCACTTTATAGCAATTAGTTTACATGTTAGTTTGATAAATTTTTTTATCAACCATAAAATGCTGTTGTTTATTGTAAATTTTTCAATATCATAACTTTTAAATAATCTAAAAGTGTTTTATTTCCGGACCTTAAGTAACTCCACTGTGAAAGTTGCAAGTTTTTCTTTTGTATTTCCCAAAAAGTTTGAAGATTTAAAAAAATTTTTTTTTTGCGGCAATTAATATATAAAGAATACATAAACTGCACACTGAGCCAAGTGATATTCCATACATGACAGTGGCTCACTATACATGTAATACTTGTCATGACTATTAACCTACAACAGCTTTGTTCCAAGAACAGCTTGAAAGATCAAAAATGATTAGAACTCAGTAATCTTAAAGATGTAATAATAATAAAGAACTAAATACACTCTATGAAGAGAGTTTTTTTTGTTTATTTATTGTGTAGATATTTATTGTGTAAATATCTGGTCTCTCTAATATGGAATGTTTTTAAAGTTGAAATACTAAATATGAAAATGAAATATTATGAAATGTTTTAAAAATAATATATTATTAAATATGAAAACAAAATGTTATAGAATGTTTTTAAAAAAGAAATATTATGAAATGTTTTTAAAGTTGAAATATTAAATATGAAAATGAAATATTATGAAATGTTTTATAAATAATATATTATTAAATACGAAAACAAAATGTTATAGAATGTTTTTAAAAATGAAATAATATGAATTCTAAATTATGGAATTCATATTAAGGAGTGCGAGAGCTAATAAAATTTTTTTAATCTTAGCCATCTTCAAGTTTCACTAAAAGCGATCATATATATATATATATATATATATATATATATATATATATATATATATATATATATATATATATATATATATATATTATATATATATATATATATATATATTTATATATATATATATATATATATATATATATATATTTATATATATTTATATATATATATATATATATATATATATATATATATATATATATATATATATATATATATATATATATGATGGCATCGAAACTACCATCATCATGTCCTAATAACTGTCTTCAGAAAGTATCCTGCCTTTATAATCCTACATCATTATAAAAATTATCTTAGCCCTGTCATTAACAAATGCTAATTGATTTATAAGTTTGCTAAAATTTGTCAATAAATATGATTTTCATGATAATGTTCATAACTAAACTTCAGCATTTTGTCCCAACTTTTTTTTTTTTATCTAAGAACATCATTTAGAGCTTGCTGTGCCAGAACCTTATGCTTATTTAAAATAAGATTGAATGTATTGATTATATCCAACATCTGGCTATGAAAATCTTAAATAAGTTTAATAATTATGAAAAAAGTAATAAAAAAATAACTATAAACTAGTTATCAGTGCTGAATCTCATCGAAACGACAGTAATTATAAATGGGACTCAGAGGAAATGTTTATTACTAAACCACTACAAAAATTAGATTTCCACATTAACATTAATATTTTTTATTTATTCTTAGGCTTTACATAGTTGCATGCATACATTTTAACTGTTTTTTAAAAATTTTATTTTGTAAGTACATTAATCTTTTATTAATCTTTATTTTTGTTTTGACAACAATCAAGAAATGTTTAGCTCAATAATTAATTTTCCTCTATTCTAATGTATTTCATTTTACTCTTAGGCGTTTACTGCTCATGTGTGACAATTCAATTAATATTCCAAAGTTCATATATGGCCATTCAATTTATATGCCAAATCTTTTAAAATATCATACTAAATAGTTTAATAGTTATGAAAATAGTTATGAGGAAAGAATACAAAATTTTATATAAAAAAATTTTATAATTTTTTTAATATAACTACTTTTATAAATAGAAGAGTATGTTTAGACTGCATAAACAGGACAAACTTAAAAATATTTAATTATACAAAATGACATTGAGAAATTGTCAAAAACTGTGCTATATAACAATTTTTTTCAACAGAGTTACCAATTCAATGTGTTTTTAAAAAAAGTATAAGCAGTTTCAAGAACATCTTCAATGAAATGAACAAAAAACTACCAATCAACAATAGCCAATATTATAGTTCAATCTGTAGAACTTGTATTCATGTTCTGCTTTGGGAGGTTTTTCTCCTTGCAATAATAACAACAACAATAAATTAAACAATTTTTTGTAACATTTATGAATGCAATAAAAAATGTTTTAAAAAAATAACCATTCTCTGTCTTGAACACTTTGCTTAGATTTCGTATTGATATTCCAGGGTTCAATCCTTCTGGATACCTTTCAATAAACTCATTACTATGTTTTATTGGATTGAAATCTAGTAGCTATAAATAAAAAATAAATAGAAGTTTATAGTTTTTAAAATTTAACTTATTATATATAATACAGTTAATTCCTGATAGGTTGAACCTCCAAAGGACCATAGAAAATTGTTTGACTTATTAATGTTTGATTGAAGTATAAACATTACATATACACCATTGTTTTAATAAAATGTTTCAGTAAAAGAAGTTACACATTGTATTAACACTGTACACTTTAAAGAAAACATTTTCAAAAATTTAGTAACATAATGACTTTTTATTTGATAAGATGATTGCATCTAAAAGCAGCCACCTTATATTGAGAAATTTATTAAAACTATAAAATAATTGTTTTATTATGATTTATTTTTGTAATGTTTTATTCAAGCATTATTTTACATCTCATAATGATCTACTCTAAAATTAAGAAAATATCAGACTACTGTTAATTATGTTTTATATGGAATGAATGATAAGAAAAAACTTAATCAAGTTATTTTTGACTTTAATTTTCCATAAAAAAAAGTTCAGGTTAACAAAAAAACTTGCTGAAAAGGGAAGAAAAAATGGTTTGACAACACAGTTAAAGTTATCCAAGGTTTGACTTGGATAACTTTAACTTTGTTAAAAGCCTAAGAACTATATATATATGACTTAGCCTAAGAAATGTATATATGTATATATATATATATATATATATATATATATATATATATATATATATATATATATATATATATATATATATATATATACATATATACATATATATAAAATTAGATATATATATATATATATATATATATATATATATATATATACATATATATATATATATATATATATATATACATGTATATATATATATAAATATATATATATATATAGAATTAAAAATATATATATATATATAATATATATATATATATATATATATATATATATATATAGATATATATATATATATATAGATATAGATATATAGATATATATATATAAAATTTAGTAGATGGCACAAGAGGCACTAGTTCTTTAGAGCAGTGCCCATTATAGTATTTGTAAAAGAGAAAGAGAAGCAACATTATGACGATGCTTCTCTTTCTCTTTGATAAAGAGATGCAACCTTAGCAGATGATAATTTTGCAATGGATTTGATTTACGTTTCCAAGAAAGATAGGAAGTAAGAGTTAATCCTAGAAGATGAAGGGTAGATGACTCGTCAAGTGCATTAGAAATATGCCCCTATATTATAGGGGCATATTTCTATAACGCTTTTTAATGCAATATCATTTAATTTAGATAATTTGACAACTTTTTATTTAAGTTTTATTTAAGTGTATAGTTAAATACAAAATATACATTGTGTGTGTTTAGTAAGTGACCAGGGCCAGGGCCAGGGCTAGTTTTGGTAATACATAGCTGTGACCGGGCCGGGTTTATGATCAGGGCTGCAATAATATTGATAGATCCTATAAAAATGTTATTTTTAATTAAAATTTATGACATGAATTTTATTTAAAAACCATATTTTATAGGATTTATCAAGTTTAATGCAGCCCCGGCTGGGTTTGTGACCGGGGCTGCATTAATATTGATAGATCCTATAAAAGTATTGTTTTTAACTCATGTCATAAATTTTAATTAAAAATAACATTTTTATAGGGTATATCAATATATTGATAGACCCTATATATACTATCTTATCATAGTATTAGTTCTTCATGACTAAACATTATAAATACAAAAAGAACATAAAGCTTGTAAAATAACTAATTTGATTCTTTTAAAAATAATGATTTTTAATAGAATCAATGGATTTTTTTAAATGGAAACTCAAAAGCAACTAACACTCAAATTATATGCTAATATTAATATTAATAACTTAAATAATTTTAATGTTTAATAATAACTTTCGCGCGCATTATGTTTATAAATTTTTATATTATAATATATTATATAATATTAAATTTTCATTTAATTAAAAAAAGAAGTTTGATGACATTAAAGTAACTGAATTTTTTTTTTAATTATCAAAACAATTATTATAAAATATTAAAAAACTTTATACTGAGTACATAATATTAAAAAAAATCCATCTATGAATTGCTACTATAACAATTACTTATGTTACATTGCAATTAGATTGCTTTACATAAAATGAAGCTTTCACTAAAAATGTATTTTCAAATTAC
>NC_088923.1:45412500-45492500 GCF_038396675.1 Hydra vulgaris | reverse complement strand
AAAATAAAATTTAGTTTTTATTTGAAAAAAATATTAAAAGTGATTTTTTAAATAAGAACTTATTTGTAATATTTTATTTGTAACTTTTGTCATAAGAAAAAAAAAAACTGTTTGTATGATTTTTAACGCGTTAATAAAGTAACTTTAATTACAATGCGGTACTTAAAAAGACGCTAGTGACGCAATATAACTTCTAACGATGCAAAATATATTTGCTGAGTTGAGTTACTTAGAAGTGCATTAAGCGTTTTCGCTACGCAGCGAAATCTCGTAACAAGGCCTAATATATATATATCAGGCCTTGTTAAGAAGCGTTACGCAGCTCACATTTTGCTTGCGAAAAGGCGATTTGCCTACGCGTTCAGCAGTTTTGCGCTATGCAAAAACTTGTATCTTTTAGAATATTTAAATTATCTTTTGATTGTCGTTAACGTGACGTTTATTCAGAAGAAATAAAGTCGTAAGTATTTAACCGCAATTGTAAACTAATAGATTTTTTGTTAAAGAAACAGTTTGTTAAATAACTTTTTTGTTGTTGTTAAAAATTAGTTGAAAAAAATTAGGTGTTTTAAGTTTTATCTTAAGGAATTAAATATATAAATTTCTTTTAAATATAAAATTTATTTTTAGTCATAATAGTTTAAAAAATGCACGATTTATTTTGATGTAAATATTTTATTAATAAGATATTTTGTTTATTGTTAATTCAATAAGGTATAGTTTTAATGACGTTCGTTTAATTTATGAAAATAAATTATGATCACGAATATGTTATTGGTAAATGATAAACAACAAAAAAAAACCCTTTCGTGTTTAAAAACATTAAAATGAGTTCACATATTAAATAAGAAAAAATTTGTTAACAATTAATAAAATAACCAAAAACCAAAATCATAAGAAAATAAACATAAAAATCATAAGAAAATAAACAAACATTATTTTACATTTCATGAAAAAAATATTTTTTTCAAAGTAAAATTTAGTTCATATTTGAAAAAAATAATAAAAATGATTTATTAAATAAGAACTTAGATTTTATTTGTAACTTTTGTTATAGTGAGAAAAAAACAAACTGTTTGTATGATTTTAAACGCGTTGTTAAAATAACTTTAATTACAATGCGGTACTTGAAAAGAGGCGAGTGACGCAATATAACTTCTAATGATGCAAAACATGTTTGATGAGTTGAGTTACTTAGAAATGCGTTACGCGTTTTCGCAGGTGCTGACCAGCTGTTATTATCCACACTGATGTGTATATATATATATGTATATATATATATATATATACACATCAGATATATATATATATTTATATATCATCACATATATATATACATATATAAATATACATATACACACATATTATATGTGTATATATGTATATGTATATATATATGTATATGTATATATATGTATATGTATATATACATATATATATATATATATATATATATATATATATATATATATATATATATATATATATATACATATAAACACATATAATATATATATTAATATATAAATATTAAAATATATATATATATATATATATATATATATATATATATATATATATATATATATATATATATATATATATATATATATATATATGGGAGTTCGACTCCCACCACGTCCCTGGAAGTACCGCGCTCAACTTAGTTTCTCCGCGCAGCGGCCTTGCGCGGCAAGGTTCGTGTTTCGGAGTTAAAGGGTTGAGAGAGGGTTGCACCACGAATAACAACTAAAAAAAATAAATAATAATAAAAAAAAAAAAAAAAAATGAGTAGCCTCCTCGACTGTAGTGGCCCCCCTCGGGCCTTGAGGAGGTGAATAATAAAAAAAAAAAAAAAAAAAAAAAAAAAAAAAAAAAAATATATATATACTAATATATATATATATACTATATATATGTATATATACTAATATATATATATATATGTATATATATATATATACCAATATATATATATATATATATATATATATATATATATATATATATATATATATATATATATATATGTATATGTATATGTATATGTATATGTTTATGTATATGTATATATAATTGTATATATGTATATGTATATATATATATATATACATATATATATATATATATATATATATATATATACATATATATATATATAGATAGATATTATATATATATATATATATATATATATATATATATATATATATATATATATATATATATATATATAGTAAAATGTTTTAAATATCAGATGCGGATAACTGATCATGTTGAAGTTATACCAGTAGCGAAAAATTTTTTGCTCATAATTCAAGGTTGTAAATATAACTTTGGACAAACAGAGTTGATTTTTCAAGACCCAAATTTAACTGGAAGATGAATTTGGACTTTTAAACTGAAACTGAAAGCGGAATTTGAATTTTAAAAACACTTTTAATTGAAAGAAAAATTTTATAAAAACTTTTTTGAATAATTTTTTTTTATAAACCAATTTTTTTTTTTATAAACCAATTTTTGAATAATTATTTTTTATAAACCAAAATCGTTGTTTTTTAGCACATAATTAACCATTTTTCAAAACATGGCAAAACACAAGTAAAACAAAGAAATTTTTTATTTATTAAAATAAAAAATATGCAAAAAATAACTAGCAATTTTTGGAAAAATCTAAAATCTAAAAATGCAAGAATAATGAGAATTTAAGTAATACAACTCCTAATGTTTTTAAAAGAAAGTTAATAAAAGCATTTACAATATTCTTTAAAAAATTTTGAAAGTGAAGAATATTATGTTAATTTCGTTTACCTTTTTAGCTTTTCTATCTTGAGGGTTTTTTAAAACAATAAAATTAAATGATAAGATTTAATGATAAGTGATGAATAGACTTTGTGCTAAAGTAGACATTTTGGTTATTGACTATGTAATCTATTACTAATATATATATATATATTTTTTAAAATAGTGGTTACAATCCTCTCTCAACTCTTTAACTCCAAATCACAAACCTTGACAAACAAGGCTGCTGGGCAGAGAGACAAATTGATATATATTTTATAATATATATATATATATATATATATATATATATATATATATATATATATATATATATATATATATATATATAATAATAATAATAATAAAAATAATTATTATTATTATTTTATAATATATGTATAAACATGATATATATTTTATAATTACTTGATATATACTTTATAATTACTTTTCTTTTTTAATTAAAAAAAATTATTAATTTTTGAAATTAAATGAAAGTTAAATGAAAGTTTGCAATTTCACCAAATTTAACTGAAGGCTGAATTTCTATTTCAACCTTGGTTTGAAATTTTAGCGAATATTTGCCAGTCCTTTCTCAGCTGCACTACTTTCCAGAAAATCAAGACTTTTTGTAGAAGTCCCTTATTAACACAACAATTTTAAAAGCAGTAACAAATTTATGCTCTATTAATGGTTGACTTATAAACATGATTTTTGCTTGTCATATTGTAGTGAAAGATGTCTTAAATTTTCAATACAGAGATATTTTGCTCTTTTAATTATTGAGACACTCAAGTGGCAGCAAGTACAAGGACACAATATAGACACAATATAGATAATGGATAGCTGAAGGTTTAGCAATGCTAAAAGAGGTCATTTTATGCAACAACTTGTTATATTTCATGCAAATTAAGATTGTTATATTTCATGCAAATTAAGATAGAAATTATAGAGCCTTGAATTATCTTGATAGTTAAAACCTAAACAAGAAAAAGAAAAATTTTGAACAAGAGTGCTTGTAATATCTTTTAACAAAACTAAGAATTAATATTGTCTTTGATTTAGATGAAAAAATGTCAAATTTTTTGGTCAAAAACTTTTCCACTAATGATATAATACTGATTTCTCTAACACTGATGTATAATAGGAAAATAGAAAAATTTAATAAAAGAAAACAAAGAAGACCACTCATATTTAAGAAAATTTAAAATATGGGTCAAAACCCGAATTCAAGTTTTATTTTAGAAATTTTTTAGTAATTAAATTTTATGGGATTTAAATTTAAATTTTTCATTTTTTTGTGATTGAGAAAGAGGGAACAAACACGTCTTCCTATATTTTGATGTATATACCACGACTACAAGTAAACTCTTAAAAAACATAGTTTTGATTGTGTGTATTTTAAATTGTACACTAACATCAGTTTAATAAAAATAAATCTACATATATCATTAATGTTTCTCGATGAAACCTTTACCACCATATCCTCTTAAATTTTTAAAAATACATATTAGCTTATGGTCTAGGATACAATTTTTGTAACTTTTCATAAACTTTTTATTTAAAACTCTTTTTTAATTTTAATTGATTGATACATGTAAATTATTGATACATGTAAAATATTGTAAAACATTATTTACATTGTATGTTTTGTAAGTTGTATTCTACTCATTCATTTTAATAAAAATAAAATTATTTTTAAGAATTAAACACGTTTAAAAGTAGGGTGTGCTAAACCATCACTCTCACATTCTCCTGCAACTTTAAGATACAATTCTCATATTTGTTTGTGGTGTGGAACTTTAAGATATAATTCTCATATTTGTTTGAGGTGTGCAATTTTAAGACACAATTTTCATATTTGTTTGTGAAATAAAATTTTAGTAACTACTTGCATAAAAAAATTACAAATGTAAAAAAAAAACAATCTTTTATAGAAGAAACACTTATTTTTTTGCGGTACAGGTTTGACTTGTCCAGTAGTAAGAACCCAATATAAATATGCAGCCTAATATTTTCATTTATCTTTTGATACCAGGTTATCTGAATTTAGATAAAAATTGACAAAATAATAACAATTTAGATCATTACAAAACTTTGACCAAAATGTTTTTTTAACAAATCCATATATCAAAAATTTGTTACTTAGATGCTTATAACTTTTTGTAAAACTGTTTGACTTTTACATTCCACCATTAAAATAATGTATTTAAGTATGTAATAATGTAATATTTAAGTAAGCTATAATATGTAATCTCTTTTTGATGATATTAAATCAAATGATATGCAACTATCTAGTACAATTCTCTCAATATTCATATTATTTTTATGAAATTTTTGCTAGATTTTTAATACTAGCTTCTAGTTATTTTTTCAAAGTTATTATTTAAAAAGACTTCTTTTTTATTTGATATATACACAAAATATGACATTTAGAATTGCGCTTGAACAAATTAAATTATTGTCTAGATTTATAACTCCATTTTTAGGTCTACATTAAATAAAATGAATTTCAATTGACTCTCTAACTTTTCTTTTAGGTTCTATTTTTAATGTACACTAACGCAGTAGTGGTGTTGTGGTATAAGCGAGAGATTTGGAATTCGATCCCCACCACGTCCCTGGTAGTACTGTGCTTAACTTGTTTCTCCGCAGCCATGTTTATCAAGGTTGGCGTTTCAGAGCTATAGAGTTGAGAGAGGGTTATAACAATAATTATGTAGCCTCCTTGTTTTTATTGGACTTCTTGGCCTTGGGATAGTAAATTTAAAAAAAAAAGTGTTTTTTACATGGATCCATTTTATATTGCATGAAAATATATTTTTATAATACCCAATTGGTCCCATTTTTTTAATAGTTCATATTTTTTGTGTTATTTCTTTTTAAAGCTATTTACATTTTTTTTACCGATATATTTTTGAGTACATTTTGTGTAATTTAATCATTCTACACATTTTAAATATATTTCATATTTCATTTACATTTTACAGCTGAAATTAAAAAAAAAATATTGCAACAAGCAAAAAACAAATATGGTAAAATTAAAGAATCAATATATCTGTATTGAAGAATGCATAAAACATAAACTGATATCAAAATCATTTCAAACTATTTGTCAGGTAAATATCAAAAGAGGAAAACCATACTAAAAAGGTACCATTTTAAATTACTTATATGTATTGAGAAAAATTCTAGAAATTGTTATTTTAAACAAATAACATTAGTCAAAGATATCCAAAGCTATTTAAGTTAAGAGGATTTTGAATCTACTTACAATAATAATGAAAAATCTCGATAAAAAAGTGTTTAAAATTAAAATCCTATAAAAACAATTTTTTTTAATTTTAAACATCTTCGCTTCCAAAAAGGCTGCAAGCAACCGCTATTTAAAGTTCAGTTACTAGAAGGTAAATATAAAGATTGAAGAGCAAGATAACAATTGTCAGACGACTTAAAGGATTGC
The DNA here is from genome assembly GCF_038396675.1 of Hydra vulgaris. Taxonomy (NCBI): domain Eukaryota; kingdom Metazoa; phylum Cnidaria; class Hydrozoa; order Anthoathecata; family Hydridae; genus Hydra; species Hydra vulgaris. Next base: position 45,486,253 of record NC_088923.1, on the reverse strand, counting down.
AAATTATATGATCAGGAAAACAAGATGAAGGAAGTGAATTCCAAAGGACTGATGTTCGAGGAAAAAAACTAGACTATTATGAGTTTTTGGAGCACTAAGGAACAGTCACAGAAAAGGGATGAGACTTAATTGAATGATGAGTAACACGATAATGAATTTTAGTAGATGGCATAAGAGACGCTATCTCTTTAGAGCAGTGTCCATTGTAGTATTTGTAGAGAAGAGAAAGAGAAGCAACATTACGACGATGTGATAATGGTTAGAGGTTTACTGAAAGAGCAGGTCCAACTATGTTTACAATGCCTTATTGCACTTTGTCTAAAAAAGAAAGGGCATCATTAGAAGATACGCCCCAGATATGGCAAAAGTATTCCATACAAGGCCGGGAGATTTATGTATAAAGATTTGAGATTTATAGAGATAAAGAATAGAATCCAAAGTAAGAAAGTGTTGAGCTCGATAAAGAGATGCAACCTTAGCAGATGCGTATTTTGCAATAGATTTGATATATGGTTTCCAAGAAAGATCGGAAGTGAAAGTTTATCCTAGAAGATGAAGAGTGGATGACTTATCGAGTACATTAGCATTCATAAATATAGGAAGATCTAAATTATTGCAATAACAACTGGCTGAAAAAATTGAATTTAATCTAAATTGAAGTTCACCAGTCACTGTGAGCCCCATGCTGTAGCAGAAGTGAGATCTTTTCAAGCTCAAATGCCCCCTCCAAGCAATCAGAGAGTGTTGGTTTCTTATCACAACAAGAATAAATAGTAGTATCATCAACAAACAATGCCACCTTAGATGTGACAATATCTGGAAGATCGTTAATGTAAATTAAAAAGAGCATAGGGCCAAGGACATAACCTTGAGGAACCCCTCAAGTTAAAGAATAAGAAGAAGAGTGCTGTCCATTGAGGACAACTTTTATACTACAATTGGATAGGAAGGATTCAATAATTTTGAAGATGTTGCCAGATATGCCATAAGAAGAAAGCTTATGGAGAAGAATAGCATGCCAGACTTTATCAAAAGCTTTTGAAATATCAAGAGCGATGGCCTTAACCTAATTACATAAAATTCCAACATCATCTAATTACATAAAACCTATTGGTTAGTACTGTTAGCAAATCAGCTGTAGAGCAAGAAGGTCAAAATTGATATTGATGATCAGAAAGTAAGTTATTAGATTCAAGATGAGAAATTAAGTGTTTGTTAATTAAAGATTCAAAAACCTTGCTTATGATAGGAAGAAGACTAATGGGACGGTAGTTAGATGAATCAGGTCCCTCTCCAGAAATTTTGAAAATAGGGATAACACATACTGCTTTCCAGCAGGCTGGAATACAAGACTCTGATAAGCACTTGTTGAATAGTTTTGAAAGTAAAGATGACAGCTCCAGAGAACTCTTCTGCAAGACTATAACAGGTATCTTGTCTGGGCCACAAGCTGTAGAAGAGTCTAAGCAGGAAATTACTGTAGATACAGAAGCTGGAGTGATACAAATGTCAAGAAATGGATCAACCTGTTTGTTGGCTATATCAGGTAGAACACAACTAGTGGAATCAAAAGATGATACTAATTAAAAGTTCTTAGCAAACAATTCGGCTTTGTCTTTAGGTGAGGTGACAAAGTCTGGCCCATACGAAAGAGGTGGAATTAAAGATTTTCCCTTATTTTTGAAACTATTAACGATTCACCAGAAGTCACGAGAGCCTAATTTTTGTGATGAAATACGAGTTTTTATGACCTGAGAATAGTAGGCTTTGACGTTAGACAAAACTTTTTTGCAATGGTTTCTAGCAGTAATAACCAGATGTCTGTATTCTGGAGAACTATTTTGCGGATAGATGTGGAATTAACGGTTTCGATTAGCAATCGCAGCAGCATAATGTTAGGAAAACCATGGAGCAGAGTGAGGCTTGACATGAAATCATCGTAAGGGAATGAAAGATTCCATGCCTGCCTGAATTCACAAAGATATGTAAGAATCACATTTGTCAACAGAAAAACGAAAGATTTCTACCCTAGGGCCATCACGAAGAATGTAATGGAAATAGTCCCAGTCAGCTTTAAGGTAGTTGTAGGAGGTACAATGGATTCAGATGATGAAGAAGAATGAGATAATAGTTTTAGAGAGATCAAACTGTGATCAGAAGCACCTAAGGGTGAATGTAGAGAAACTGAGCACTGACTAGGATCAGAAACAAGACATAAGCCGAGTAGAGAAGGTTAATGATTTGGGTTGTCTGGAAAGCGAGTTGGAAAGTTAACTATTTGAGTTAGGGATTGAGAAAGGTAAAAGTTGTGGGCTTTAATGCCTGCAGAAACACTGATACTAGAGCCAAGCCATTCAGTGTGATGAGCATTAAAGTCACCGACAACAACAGTATTAGCTGATGGATAAAGAGAGAGGGCATGGTCTATATGATCAGAAATAACATCAAAAAGAGTGCAGTCTTGAGATGAAGGAGAGTATTATAGAACAAAGAGAAAGGCGATAGAGTGAAGTAGTGCTAAGCAAAAGCACATGAAAGAAAAGTCTATGGATTCAAACCTAGTTTCACGACAAATGGATGAATTCTTACGAATGTAAATGCCCAGGCCAAACATGTGACTATTGGAGTCTTTACGGAATAAAAGAAGGTAACCATCAACACTAAGATCACAAGATGAGACAGCTGAACTCAAAATAGTCTCACAAAGAGCAAGTAGGTCTGGTGAACTTTGCAAGAGATAAGACTCAACAGAAGAAAAGTTACTTCGAAGACGACAAATGTTAGTGAATGATAGGTTTAGAGAACTTGGTGACGATGATGGTTTTTTGTGTTTTATAGTTTTAGGTACTTTATTCATTTTTAAATGTGTTGAAGAACTTGACTCAAAGCATAGATAATACTCAGAACACTGTTTAATAGCTCAAGCAATTGCCTCATTACTATTAATAAACCCTGAGCCTAAACAAAGGGCTCCAAATTCGGCCTTGGCAAACTATAAGAAAACTTATGTTGTAATAATGTTGTAACATTGAAATAATGTTGTAATATTTAATAATGTCGTTTCTGTTGTAATAATGTCGTAGTGTTGTAATGTTGTAATGTTGTAATAATGTTGTAATGTTGTAATAATGTATTACAGCTAAAACCACTTCATTTTTTTAAAGATGTTGTTTCAAACCTATATAAAACTAAAATACCTGAAAACCACATCTCCTAGAACTAGGATTCAAATTTGCACCAACTGTACATAATCTACCCTATTGGGACATAATTTTAATAACAGAACCTTCTGCATTAAAAATGAAATATAGTAACAAAATAAAGAATATTTACACAGATGATTACATGATTTACACAGAAATTTAGATTAAGATAATAATAAATTTTTAAATCACTAAATTATTTAAAAGTGTTGCAATGTAGTAGTAGTGTTGTAATAGTGTAATAATGCTGTAATGTTGTGATGTTGTAATAATTAGAGAAGGGAAACGAACTGAATCCCAATTGAGTGAACCAAACCAGAACCATACCTTCAACCGAACTGAACTACACCCAAATTTTGCTTCTTACCGAACTGAACCGAATCCGAACTTTGAAATTGTTGGGAATGAAAAAAGATTTATAGTAGTGAAAATTTTGCAATTCGCACTACAATATAAAACATAATGCAACATTAGAACCATATTTTTTAGTTTTGAGATGAAATGATTTGAAAAAAAAATGATTTAAAATTTTTTTTATAACTTATGTTTCCTCTACAACTTTTTACTTATAACTTAGGTTTCAATACAGTAGAAAAACATTAATTTGAAGTACACAACAACTCAATAACACAATTTTTTCAAAAAGTGGAGATAGAACAAGATAATTCTAATGTTGCAATAATTCTACAATACATAACATAATACATTACATAATTATGTACATATTTGTAATTATATAAATTTATAATTTTTTTTAATTACCCATATGTACATAATTATGTTAGGTATTAATTATCATAACCTAAGACATAAAATAAATCTACAATACATAACATTATACATAACATAGTATGTGACATAACTACAATACATAAAATGATACTAATTTTTTTACGGTCAGTCTGTAAGATCAATGGTTCAGACAGTAACAGTTTGTGTAACTTGAAGGCAGTTTTTCTGTCCAGCTTGAATGAAAAACTCTCTTCAAATACTTGCAATCTTCTTACAAATACTTTACGTCAATGCAGAAGATCGCAATTTTGTTTATTCAGAGATGTGTAGTATGGTAGACAAAATTATTTTTTCTTTAACACTTTCGCTGATACGCAAGTACTCAGGCAATACAGATATAGACAGCATTAGTGAATACAGCCATTCAGATTAACTGCGCCCTTCAACAAAGATTAAAAATCACCCTGGATCATATGATTTGCTGGCAAACTTTAAAACAGTTGCCACTCCATTATCTAAGGCTGACTGTAATGACATAAGACATGAATTTGACAAATACTTATTACTGCACGTGACAGTGTGATGCATTGCAATTCTGGAAAAATAATGACGGTGAACATAAGCTTCTGACAATGGCATTGATTGCTAGAAAGTTGTTGGCTATTCTTGTTACAAGTATTGCCAGTGAAAGAGTCTTTTCAAAGTGTAGGGTGACGATGAGTGATCGCAGGGCTCGCCTAAATCCAGAAACATTTAAAATGCTGATATTTCTGAAATATAACTTGCAGTCCTGACTAAAAGTAGCTACTTACAGTGTTTATGTTTTGTGCACTTTAACTGCTGTGTCTGTATTTTTTGAATTTTTATCAAATAATTTGCAATTCTTTAACTACTTAATATTACTTTAATTTATTTGTGTTTTATCATTTAATATAACTAATAAAAAAACAATTGTGTTAATACCAAACTGAACCCCAACTTTAGTTGTTACTAAACTGAATTCGAACAGCGCTTTGGACCAAACCAAACTTGTACATGGGATATAACTGAACCAAACTGGACTAAAACTTTAAAAGAAGTGTTCGATTCCTATCTCTAGTAATATTGTTATAATATTGTAATGTTCTAATAATGTTGTAATGTTGTGATAATGATGTAATGTAGTAACAATGTCGTAATGTTGTATAATGTTGCATTAATGTTATGATAATGTTTCAGTATTGTAATAACGTTGTAATGTTGTAATACTGTTGTAATGTTATAATAATGTTGTTATGTTGTAATAATGGTGTAGTGTTGTAATAATGTTATAATGTTACGACAATCTTGTAATGTTGTAATAATTGTGTTGTGTTGTGATAATGTTGTAATAATTTTGTGATGTTGTAATAATGTTGCAGTGTTGTACTAATGTTGTAACATTGTAATGTTATAATGTTGTTATAAAGTTGTAATGTTGCAACAATGTTGCAGTGTTGTAACAATGTTGTAATGTTGTAATACTGAAATGTTTTAGTAATGTTGTAGTGTTGTAATAATGTAGTAATAATATTGCATTGCTTTAACAATGTTGTAATGTTGTAATAATGTTGTAATGTTTTAATAATGTTGTAATGTTGTAATAATGTTATAACAATGTTGGAAATTATTGAACAAATAATAAAGGACATAATAAATGTACACACTTTTTTGATAAAACAACAGGCTTTGATAGAATTGAACACAACAAAGCATTGGAAAAGATTTATAAATTAACTCAATACGCAATGTAAAACCTATAAATGCACTATTTTATTATATTATTTTATTTTTTTAATCATAGTAAACAAAATGATAAAACATCTTACATCATATTGATATCCAAACCAATAGCTTTTAGTGAGAAAAAAGTTCCATTTTTGTGGTATTCCATACTCTCCTGGAAACACTGCTTCTATATACCATGTCAATAATCCATATAATACAATGTCCACTAAAAACATCAGTAAAACTTGTAAAAAACTAAATGTTGTATCAATAGTAACTCCTTCATTTATATTGTCCCATTGCAATCCACTTCCTTGACCTTCAAACTGACCAATTAAATTTGAGCCTAAAGACATGGCTATTTGAAAATCAAGACATGATAAAATTTTGATTTTTGTTGAAAGAGAATCATAAGATTTAGCAAGAAATGAATACGGAACATATGAGAGAAACCACAAAATACCACCAGCAGCGGCAGCAGTGTTTGCTTTTGAAAAAAAGGTAGAAACTAAAAAGCAAAACATTATTGAAGAAATTGAGTATAACACAAGGAATATGAAGATTATTACACCATTTGACTTGGTAAGCATTTTTCCACTTCCAAAATCAACACACATTACAATAGAAATGAGAATCATAGGAATAAGAAGGAAAATGAAACATTTAGTAAACCAAGCCAGCCAGTGAATCCAATTACGAAGACCCATCATTTTCATTGATTCCTATAATAAAATATATATGCACGGTATATATAAATATATATATATATATATATATATATATATATATATATATATATATGTAAATTATGTTAGTGTATTTTACAAATAGAGTGCTCAATGTTCTTAAAGAACAGAGCAATAACTTTAATTTTACTAATTAATTATATATATATATATATATATATATATATATATATATATATATATATATATATATATATATATATATATGTAAGTATATATATATATATGCATATATATATATATATATTATATATATATATAAAAATATATCTATATATATATATATATATATATATAGGCTTCGTTTTAAATAAAAAATCGGCTTAGCGTATAAGCTCGTCATGATTTTATCTTTTATTATATTTTATTTAAGGACATTAACTTTTTTAACAATCATAAAAAAATAAATTACAGCAAAACAAGCTTATTTTAATAATTAAGAAAAACATATCTAAAAGTGTTATTTCCTAAATGTTCACATGGACTATCTACTTTGTTTCAATTTTGTTTTGTTTTGTTTTTTAATATTAAAATAATTAAATTTTATGTTATATTTTTTATTATAATTTTACATAAATCAATTTCTTTCTTTTCTTGACATTTGTTTAAATAAATTAAAATATCTTAATTTTTTTTTCATTATTTCTTAAAGTTGCAACTTTGCAAACAATGATTTTTTATTTTTTAAAAGTTATTAACAAAAAAAAATATTACTTGTTGGAAAGAAAAAAATCTTTTTACTTTACCAGCCCTTTTTTTTTTTTAGAAACAAAATTTAAGTTTCTAAGTTCTATATATTCAAAAATATATACCATTGCACTTTCACTTGCCATAAGGCAAAATATTCTATAAATATTTTTGATGCAGTGTTATAAGTTGCAACATGCTTACAAGAAATTTAATTTTTTGTAAAAAAAAGAGGAAGAAAAACCAAGAAAAAAAATCTAATTATTTTTAATTTAAACAACTTTTTTATTCAAAATTCTTTCTAAATTATAAAGAAATATTTGTTTTCACTTTTTGATATAGCACAATCTGTTAATTATATGATGTAACTATAATAGAATATTATTCTTCTAAAGTATTATCTGTCACAAAATAAAACTTTTAAAAATAAACAAAGACATTGCAAAAATTATACTGCTTCAATGCTAAATTCAAGCAAAAAAATTAATAATAGTTATATCTATAAAAGAAGTCTTTTTTTTTATTATAAAAAAAACTTTTTATAAGATGTCATTTAAAATTAATAATAATATTTTTTCATTTTTTTGATAAAGTCAATTATTATAACAAAACAAATAAACAAAAAATTATTTAAAATTATTAAAATATTAAAATTATTAAATTATTAATTAAATTATTAAAATACTAAATTATTAAAATATTAAAAGTGGCGCTAATATAAAATAATTTTTTTTTTCTTGGACAACCTATTGCTGGAGCCTTGTTCCACAACATCATTTTATCACAAATTGTTTTGTCACCAATTAATTTAGGTAATGTTAATTTAAAATTTGCACTCGACCACTGGTGTGATAAAGCTGGCAGTATTTCTTAGTCCATCTTGTTTACAGGATAATTTCTTTTTTTTGTCATCGCAGCCTTCACTTAATAAAATTCCATATCTTATAGCTCTGTTGCACAGTGGGCCAGTAGGTGGACAAAATGGGAAAAATTTTAGTTGTCTAATCTTGAAAACCTATTTAATTTTAGTATCTACATATATTAGGAGAAATCTATTGATAATTTATTTATATTAAGTCCCTTAGTTACCAGGACTCTAAGCATTTGAATATTGAGATAAAATAAAAAATAAAAAATTATAAATAAGTAATTAACGGTGACATCAACGTTGTGTTATATTTCAATTACATCTACGTTTTTGAAACAAAAAATTAGTACATGTTATTCTAGAGTATTTAGAGATAAGAAAAACCAATGTGTGAAATAAATTTGTCATAGCATGTTATCTCAGTTATACTTTGAAAATCACAGATTAAAAAAAAAAATTTCTTAAGAAACTTATTTTTTGCCGCACAATAACTAATAATTACTACAATTTGCCATGTGTTGTCTTATATTTATTTGAGCTATATGATGCTTCAATCGAGTTTTAATTGATTGCTTGTCCCCTTAAATCCCCGTTCAGATTTTATGTATGTTTTAACTTGGTTGCTATGGTACTAAATTTTGCATAGCAACAACTCATTTTTACATTAACGTTGTTTTAACAGTATTTTACTTGCGCTAAATACACAATATTGGGGGTATGTATTAAAATGAGATTCAGAAATCTTATAAGGTTAACTTTTTTTTGTTACTATGGATACCTTACTTTGCATAGCATAGCAACAACATAGTATCGGTAGTTGTTAGTAATTTAATTACTAACACTGACAGTAATTTAATTACTTTTAATTTTAATCACTAACACTTGTAGTAACTTAATTACTAACAAGTATTAGTAGTCCAGGCGGCATATATATTATAACATTTTACTTTTAAATACAAAATACTTGTTACAATAATTATTTAGATATGGTTTTGTTAAACTTAGACATTCATAATTTTCTCCAAAAAAACAATCTTAGTATTTCAAAACAAAATATTACTGAAGATATATTAAAATTTATTCAGCCAAAATTTGCTGATTTTAAAGACGTTGATTTTAGACATGCTGTTCAACGATTTGTTTACTTGTATAAAAAAAAGTGGAAATCTGCAAACTATACTGTGAAAAATTTTGAAAAGAAGTTTGTGAACTGGCTTAATGAATATTTAATTGTCAGAAAAAAAGACAATGAACCAACTGCAAGTAGGCGTGGTCGAAAACCAGTTGCATTTGATAATAGTTCTAATAAAACTAAAAAATGGCGTGTATCTTGTTTAATTGAATCTCATTCATCCAATGAATTATTTTTTGTTGCTAATAAAAAATTTAGAGATGAATCTGTTGTTATTGCTGCCAAGAATGTTTTAAATATATCAAATACAGATAAAGCAACTAAATATTCAGCAGACGAAGCACTGGCTTTAATAATTGATGCAAGTCTGACAAAAGCTTCCTATCAATTGATTAGAAGCGGAGCCTTGGAGAAAGAATATAACATCTACCCCGCTTACAATGATGTCAGAGATGCAAAATTGAAATGTTATCCTGCAAACATAACAGTGGAGGACTATTCAGCTTCAGTTCCTTTAAAAGATTTAATGACTCATACTTTGCAAAGAATCTGTGCAGTTCAGGAACCTGTGCTAAGGCACTTGATATGGAACGACAAAGCAATAAAAACAATGACACTAACGTGTAAGGCTGGTTTTGATGGTGCTACTGGCCAAAGCATTTATAAACAAGTTTGATCAGAACCCGACATTAACAGAGATTTAAAGCGTGAAGAATCATTATTTATTACTTGTCTTGTCCCATTGGATTTGACTGGATTTAACAACAGCAACGAAAAGGTGCCTATTTGGAGAAATCAAAAGTCGTCCTCCACAGCCTATTGTAGACCCATAAGATTTACATACAAAATGGAATCCAAGGAATCTGTGATTGAAAAAGATCAGTACATTAAAAGTGAGATAGAAAGCTTGGGTATGATTTTATTAGAGGTTTGCGGATCTTCTATTGAAGTGAATTGGATTATTGAACTTACAATGATTGATGGGAAGGTTCAAACAATATTATCTGAAAAAAATAACTCATACCAATGCTGTTCAGTGTGTGGTGTCTCTCCAAAAAATATGAATAGTCTTGATATCCTTAATATAGATTATACTAACAGAGAGTTCAAATATGGTCTTTCCAGTCTTCATGCATGGATTCGATTTTTTGAGATGTTATTGCACATTGCTTATAAAAAAGAAACAAGAAAGTGGCAAGCAAGATCTAAAGAACACAAAGAAAAGGCATCTGTAGCTAAACAAAAGATTCAGACTGATTTTATGAACAAAATGGGACTTGTTGTTGATTTCCCTAAAAGTGGTGGTTCTGGAACAAGTAATGATGGCAATACCTCAAGGCGTGCTTTTGCAGCATATGAACAAACAGCTGAAATTCTGGGTATTGACCAAAACCTTATATTCAGATTTTACATTATCTTGGTAACGCTCTCTTCAGGATATGAAATAGACTGCTTAAAGTTCAAGGATTATTGTTTTGACACTTTTAGACTATATGTGTCCCTTTATCCATGGTATTACATGGCTCAATCAGTTCACAAAGTATTGATACATGGACATGACATAATTAAAAGCCTTACATTACCCATCGGACTTATGTCAGAGGAAGCTCAAGAGGCTAGAAATAAAGACTTTAAATCTTATCGCGAAAATTTCAGCCGAAAAACATCCAGAAAAGCAACAAATACTGATCTTATCAATAGACTCCTAGTTTCCAGTGATCCTGTTATTTCATCATTGCGTAAATCAACATCACACCAAACAAATCATAAAGTATTTCCTTCAGATGTTTTACAATTACTTAAACAATCTTCAAACTATATTATTGTTTTATAATTTTTTGATGTAATTTAAAATTGATAACATTTTCTTGCACTATTTTTTGCTTTTATTATTCCTAAAACATTATTTACCTAAATACTCAATTTTTATTCAATATAGGTGGGTCAAAAATCCGATAAGATATTCAAATATCAATTTACCACTTTGTAACTAAGGAAAGTATCCGGTAACTAAGCAATATAAGTATCCATAACAACTAAATTTAAAAAAATTATCATTTTTGTAAGAAGTGTGATCTCATATTGGTACTCATGCCAAATTTAGTGAATATAGCACTTATAAAATATCTGCAGATAACAAAAGTAGGTTGTTGCTAAGCAAAATAAAGGTATCCATAGCAACGAAATAAAAAAATATTACCTTCATAAAAAGCGCAGACATCATATTAGTACTCATACTAATTTTAGTGAATATAGCTCTAATATTAAATTAGTTATGAATTTTGTCCAGTAAAAGTGCATTCTGGCCCACTGTGTGTTGGTTGGTAATTCCAAAACTAAAAACTGCTTTCCTGTACCAAATGCAACATTATTATGTATACTAGTATTTATTCTGGTTTTTGTTGGCATTATACCTTTATTATACCTTTATTTAAGTTATAAAATATTTTAAGAAATTTTTTTATTGTTCAAGGATAAAAAAAAAAAAATTTAATATTATAAGAATGAAAATAATTTAGTAAAATTTATACTTAACAATACAGTTATTGTTGTTGACTAATTGCAACAATAACAAAAAAAATTTATTGACCACCAATAAGATTTTTAAAAAAATGCTTTATTAAACCTTTTTGAAAAATCAAAAGTTACTTTACACATTTGAATAAAAATTTATTTAAAAATTTTAAACTTATTGAGTTAAATAAATTTTTTAACTAGATGTAACTTTGTTTTGTTGTTTAAAAGTCTTTTTATTTTACAGACAATATTGTATGGTAATGTCAGTATTCCATTTAAAAGAAAACAAAAACCGTTTATATCTTCTAAAAAAGTCTATTCACCTAAGTAAATACTTTTTTTAATTTAAAAAATTATATCAGATTTAGATTTTTCATAAAATTTCACAACTTTTAATTTTATCCCAAGTTTTATTAAACCATTTTTTTTTTAAAACTCAGAAATTGTTAAAACCTATGATATTTAGTTATTCATATGAGTTTTTTGTTTTTACATTTGGTGACGTTTGGTTGACATGAGACATAGTATGTTAAAGATGAGTAGAGGTTTCCATAAAGAAAATAGAGAACTTTTTAATGTGTATATATCTTTTAATATACAATTCAAATATTATGTGTTTATTTTTTAATTTCATTTAACTTAATAATCTATATGCAATCTTTTAATCTTATATATATATATATATATATATATATATATATATATATATATATATATATATATATATATATATATATATATATATATATATTTTAATTTAATCTTCACATAATCTTATATATTTAATTCTTTCTGCATTTAACTTAATAATCTTTATATAATTTTTACATAATCTTTTAATCTTTATACAAACTTTTCAAATTTGATTTTTTTATTTTATCTTTGTATTATCTTTACAAAAAATTTTTATATAATTTTCATATAATTTTTATATAATCTTTATATAAACTTTATAAACTTATTATTTGTTTTTTTAATTTAATCTTTATATAACCTTTATACAAACTTTATTTAATTTTAATCTTGATGAAATCTTTAATCTTAATAAAATCTTTAAATAAATTAGAATTTCTGATTTCATGGCTCTTTAAAGAAAAAAACTTTACTCAATGGTGATATCTATGATGATGAGCATGGTTCATCAATGATTGCATTCATTTCTAATTGACTGTTGATCTTAAATTAGACATTGAGATTTTGTAATGAATATAAAGAAATTACAGAAATTAATAAAATAAATCTACAGTTTCTTTAACCCACGATAAAAAATGCCTTTTAAAATATAAATGAAAACTTTAAACCATTCAAATAAATAAAAATTTAGTTATATAATTTAGTTAAAAAATAAACAAACGCAGTAAAAACACCATTCCACTACCTTTTATTTAAATACTATCTCTGTCATTTCTATTAATTTAACAAATTAAAATTTTATTAAAACAGTTAAAGAGAAATACAATGCACTTTAATTCAAATACATTAAAATATGAAATTTGAAAAAAAAGTGTTACCTTTAACTTGTGCTCTTTTTCAAAGACAACATTTTTAACATTAGATAGAGCAGTATAGACAAGAGACAACATCAAAAGCAAAGGAAGCACTGTTTGAATCACACCAATAAAAGGATCTAATAACTTTTTTGGATAAGGAAATCTCTGCATAGAAATGCTCAAATTTTGAATGTCAAAGGACTTATTTTGGTTTTTAATAATTGCTAAATCAAGCGCTCTTTGAACTGAAAGGAAACCAACATTAAAATAATCAGGAGGTCCACCGTATCTGGAATCCTTAGTTCGCGGGCCTAAACCTTGAAATGTAGTTGGAAAAACAAAGTCAGTAAACCATGTCTGAGGATTAATTGCTTGAGGGTTAGATTGTTTACGCAGATCAGAAGGAAATCTAAGTCTGTATTTTATTTCTTTTTCGTTATAAGTTCCATCAAATACAATTCCACATAAATAAGTTTGATTTGAAACTTCTTTTTCCAAATCAATTACAACTACATCAACTAGATCTTTCTCAGTTTGAAATGGAGCTATATCAGCATCTAGATACGACATTAAGTTAGACATAATTGAAAAGTATAGGGTATTATTAGGAGCATAAGCAATTTTCCACCTGCCATCAGAAGGAGAATTAACAGGAATTTGGTTAGTAATACTAAAAGCATCCCATCTGTATTCATCACCTTGCGTTTGCTTTATAACTGTAACTCGCAAAACAAGTAAAATTATCATAAAGAATAAAGGAAGAAATATCTCGAAAAAAGTGGAAACAGGACGACGTTTTTGAAGAAGAAAGTTTTTCCATGATAGCAACTTAAAGTCTTTAAACCACTTCATATTAAAAGAAAACACAATAATGTCATGAGACAAAAAGTTAGTTTCATGTCAAAGTGTCTATGTCAACACGTGATTTTTTGTTTTTCGTAACTTTGTTTACATTTTCCTGCGGATACCGTGGTCATATTTAAGTCATATGAGCCTTGAATTTTTGTAGCTTTTTGGATTTATTAATTCGTTCTATTTCTATGCCAAGAGCGGCGCAAAGAGGATAACATATAAGGCATCGCATGAGAGCGCATACTATAATCGGGCGCCACCGAATTTAAAAATCATGAATAAAAAAACATGAACATGTAAAACAAAAACATAGAATGAATATCATTAAAAACTCAAAAACATCATTTTTTAATATCTGGAGCGCTTTTGTCGGGTAGCACAATCGTCGGGGGCGCAAGCGCTTAGGTCACTATCGTACACATAAGAATACATGAAAATTCATTTGGTACCACATCGTGTTCAAAAACTTGTGTGCGTGAAAATCAATTCCAATGCGAATTTTCGAATTCGAATTTTACATTTAATTTCTTATAAAATAAAAAAGCCCTTTTTATTAAACAAAATCATTTTTATTTAAAAAAATATTGTGAATTTGAAAAAGTGCGGATTTAATAATTTTAAATTGTGGTGTCTCATATACAACATATATTGATAGGCATGATATGTATATACGTGAATATATATATATATATATATATATATATATATATATATATATATATATATATATATATATATATATATATATATATATATATATATATATATAAATTGTAGCAAGGCGAGGAGAGGACAAGAATTTAAAATACAAAGTGGTGATATTAAACAATTTTTAATATTGAAGAGTCGTGCTCCTTCTAATGCGATTATTCCTGCAGATGAAGGTGGACAACAACTTCAAACAAATACTGTTATAAAACACCGTAACTCAGAGGAAAAAAGCACCAACTGTTGTCAATTTGTAAATGTGATTCAAAAGGAATTCTCTGAAGAAGTTGCAACAAGTTTAAGTGAACCTCCTTTCGCTTTTGAAGTAACTAATACATCAACATTACCAGTTTTAAATAATTTTCAAGGTCCGACTACATGGTCTCAAATAGATGAAAAAATAAAGAAACTTATAATTGAATTAGGATCATCAAATAAAAGGGAACTTATTGTACCCTTCAGATGATAACAACATAAAGTTACATATTATTTTCATAAAATGACAAATTCGAAATGTGCGCTTAGAGATTGGTTAATATACTTTGAATAATCCTAATATATATTAGGAAAAAACAAACTTTTTTTCCAGGATACCTCTCAAGAATTTCCCATTCTCTGAAGTCCTTTGCGGTTAAAAATCAACGGAAAAAAAAAAGTAGTCAAAAAGGGATTTCTGTAAAACTTGACAAAATTGAATATTTTGAAAAAAAATTACGTCAATTCAGGATAAGTTTTAAAAAAACTTTTTTATTCTCTTTTTTTTTTATTATTAAACTTATTGATTATGTTTAAATGAATTGAATAATAATATTATTAGTCAAAGACATGTTTTTATAAGCATATTTATTTTTAAACAGGTTCCGTTATGTCTACGCCAAATGTTATGAGGCTCACAAACATGCTTAAACTTATGATTCATATTTATTTTTTGTTTTGCGCAAAAAAACAAAAACTTTATTAAATGATTTACATGCATTAAATAAACACGAGAATTCTGATTTTAATAGAATTGTGCTCATATTAAGCAAAACATGTGTAATGTAAAGTTAGACTCATTAATATATATGTCGTTGGCTTATTTTATTATTATAAAAATTTGAAGGTTGATCTGTTTATAAACATTATACTTATTTAAAAAAGCATGCCAACTTAAGTCACTGTTAGTCAATTAAAATTAAAATTTAATTACTCAGTTCTGGCCACACGTGTCTGAAATTTTTGAGATAATGTTATATAATTTAATATTTCATAGCGTTTTTTAAAATAGGTTGTCTTTGCAAGAATGCCACAAATAAAGGTAAAAAAAGGAAGATAAAGACTAACCCCAGAATGCTATTATTTCTTCTAAAGTATTCTATCAATCAGTTGCCCATAAACCAGCTCTCCAGCATTGGAAATGTGTTTAGATATATGCAGTTTGTCAAACCTCTTGGAACCTGGTTTTTAAAAGTCTTTATGATAAACAAGTCAACTTCAAATGACTTGGCTGCCACTAAGTCTTTATTTGAAATAAGGGAGTATTACTCAAAACTAGGATAGGCCCTTTTTATCAGCATGCAGCGGCATGCTTGGTACTTATCAGAACAGCTAGTTCTACTGCCCTAACTGACGATGATGTTAAATAGAAGGTAAAGAAGAAGATATTAAAGATATTGATCAAGTGTGATATCCTCAAGCAGTTTCATATGGAGAAACCAAAGCTACCAATTGTTACGAGGTCAATGGAGCCTAATAAACTTGTAGGTTCCAAAGCTGGATTCTGTTCAAGGTAGCTGAGGTTCCTCTTGGAGAGGTAAAGATGTAGATCAAGAAAGGATCAAGGGAGATGCCAATGAATTGTTTGATTTATTTAAAAGGTTTTTTAAGTTGGTTGCATGTGTCAATGACTGCGCGGAAAGAAGTATCAGACTGATTCAGGACTTTGTTGGAACTACAGGTCAGATGACATGAAACTGAATTTCATGCTTGTTGCCAGAGACAACAGAAAGAAACTAAGGAAGAACTTGACAAAGAAGCAACTATAAAATGTTCAAATTTTTTCAACTGGAAATATATAATTTAAAGAGAATTCCTAAATCACTAGTTTTTTTTTCCTAAAAAATGGATTTTTTTAAAAAAATGAAGTTTTACAGATATCCCTTTTAAATGAACGAAAATCATTTTTTAAGTTTTTCAGCCTATTTGGACCATAAAGAATGGGAAAAGCTTAAGAGGTATTTTTTGGGGGGGACACCCTAGTGTATACTGTTTCTGTTGCAAGTTGTTTACGTTTCATTTATTAGATAATACGCATAGTGGTCGTCTAATTACAACAGGTTATTCAAAATCACAAACTTTGCTCGATCAACAACATAAAAAATAAATTGCAATTGAAAAGCAATCTCTACCTTAAAGTGGGAAATTGGACAATTTATTTGTTAAAAATAATGGAAACTTCTTATAACTTGTGCAATTGTTCAGAAAACTTGATGTTACTATGTCTTGCCATTTACAAAAAGTATTGCAAAATAATTCGGTTTATTACATCAGCAAGAATAAGGGTGACCATGCGGTAAGGATGGGGTGGGGGCAATTTTTTTTGGTGGATCCTGATCATCTAGTTAGAGGGGAGATTTTTGAATTATAGGACTTGTGTATTTCATATTATTCTCAATCAATCTGAAGTAAATTAGGTTTAATAAGTTAAAATTTATTAAACCTAATTTACTTCTTTTTTTTTTTAAATAACGGTGAGTTAAATATATAGAAATAAAAGAACTTATTTTTAAAAACTGTAAGGGTGAGGGGGCAATCATCATCCCCATTACTCCTCCTATAGAACCGACCTTTGCTAGGTTATACAAAACAAAACAATCGCATTGCTGGCGAAAAATATTTTTTTATCCATTAAGAAAAGATTTTATAATCCACTTAAAAGGCAAAATGTTTCTCTATTATAATGGACTGCACATCTGACAACTAATGAACCGCACATCCGACAACTAATGGACAGCGCATCTGACCACTAATGGACTGCACATCCGAAAACTGTAAAACTGAGTAAATGAGTATTATTATTAGGTACGTGTCAATTAATGGCAAAAAAAGTTTAAACTCATGAAAATTTTCTCTGGTTTATTGACAATCATGATTCAAATGGTGCCGGTATGACAAACTATTTGTTGATTAAATTTAAAGAATATAATTTAGATTTACGAATTTACGTGGCCAAGGCTATGATAATGGAGCAAACATGAAAGGGAGAAAAAATAGTGTTCAAAAACATATTTTAAATATTATTCTAAAATCATTTTATACACCTTGTTCTCTTAGTTAAAAATGTTGCAAAAATTAATAACCAAATGATTTCGTTTAAAAGAAGATGTTTGGCTGCAGTTAAAGAAACAGAGTTATTTTTCAATAATTTTCTTTATGCAATCATTCAATTTAATTAAGTTTCTATTTAAGTAATGAGTTTTTCCCCGGTCTTGTTAAAAGAATTAAATTTAAAGAAGGTCCAGGTAGAAAAAAAAAAGTTTGGGAAAATCTTGGTGAAAAAAGCAAAAGAGCTAAAATTGCCCATTTAACTGAAAACAATCACAAAGCACTGGCCTTAGCTTCTTTAAAAAGTGCAGCAACTGAATACAACATTAATAGAAACAATTTTATTTTTATAGTAAAGAAGGCTTTGGACCCAGATAAAGTAAATGAAATTAGGAAAAACATGTCTTTGCTTGAACCTGTTAAAATGAAAGTTGAAGATGCTCTCAGCCTAAAAATTCAATGTGATCTGTCCAATGAACATTATCAGATAATCAGAAGTAGCTCCTTATTACAAAATGCAAACATCTATCCGTCTCTTCATAAAATTTTAATTGAAAAAAAGAAATGCTATCCTGATAATATGACTTTTTCAGAAACATCTGCAGTTTGCTCGCTTCATCTCTTTTTAATCACACACTGTGTAGAATCTTGAGTCTAAATAGTTGCAACAAAATATTTTCTGAATTATTGGTTAAAGATATCAATCAACATGGAATAATGGATTTCAAAGGCGGTTGAGATGGAGCGTCTAGCCAGAGTCTGTATAAACAAAAACATTTAGATACAACTCTAGATGAAGTTATTAAAAATGAAGAGAGTATTTTCCGAACGTCTATTGTGCCTCTTAAACTGACTGTTAATGATACAGTGATATGGTACAACAAAAATCATCTAGTGCACATTTCTGCAGACCAGTATGTTTGGAGTACAAAAAGAAAATAGACATGCTAATTAAAGAAGAAGAGGAATGATTATGAATTGAGATTCAGAAACTTGAACCATTTGTAGTAAGTTTAGAGTCAGAACCGGCTGATTCATCTATGATGACAGCAATTATAAAGTATAATTTGGATTTGACTATGTTTGATGGAAAAGTTGTTAATGCACTGACAAGTACTACCTCTTCTCAAAGCTCTAATGTATGTTCAGCAAAGCCAACAGAGATGAATGACATTAAATTGATCAGATCTAAACCTGTCAATAAAGAAGCTTTATCTTTTGGCCTTTCACCTCTTCACCTTTGGATAAGATGCTTTGAGTACATTCTTCATCTTGGATATAAATTGAAAATTAGGTCATTTTATGCTAAAACCTCCGAGCAGAAAAAATCAGTTACAGAAAGAAAAGCATTTATCTAAAAGAAGTTTAGGAAGATCTAAGTCTTATTGTTGACATGCCAAAACAAGGTTTTGGAAACACTAATGATGGTAATGCTGCCAGAAAAGCCTTTGAGGAATCGAATACTTTCACAAACTTTTAGAACATGGTTTACTTCACAAACTTTTTTTTTGCCGATGCATTAGAACATCGCATTGGAGTTTATTCAGAAGAATCACTAGAGGCTCTTACCAAAGAGATTAGAAATGCAAGATTAAACCATTCATGCAAAATTTCAAAGATAAATGTTATGAAAATCCAGTTCAACTATCTTATGATAAGGAGTGATCCAGTTATATCGAGCATCCAAAGCACTAACCATAGATGTGAAAATGGGAATTTGCTTCCAATAGAAGTTCATTCTCTTCTTAAACAGTCGTGATACTTTTGTGAAGTTTTTTATTTATAGTTAAATTTGCCATCAAAAGTTAAGTTTTTCTATGAATTAAAATTTAAAATAGTTATAATAGTAATGCTCAGAGCATTCTATTACATACTCTTTGTTGATGACTAAATTATTATTATTATTTTTTTTCTGAAAATTCTTTCAATTGTTGTTTTTAGCAAGAAGGGAGGGGCCCGGTAATAATTATGACTTAAATTTGGATGGTAGTGTACTGTGTGATCACGCCTGATTACAAGTTGGAGTGAATTAAAAAGAGATTTAAAAGTAAATTATGTATTATGCAAACTATTACTTGATTCGAGAAATAAAATTAAAAAAAAAATTTCATACGCGCGTGTTTTTTAGATACGCGCACGTTTTGCTGGTTTTTGCGCGCAAAAATAACTTAAAATCACATAACTGATTTTTAGACAAAAAAAAGCAATAACTATTCATTTAATACATATTAAAATGCGATGGTTATATAATTTTTGCCGTTTTTTCTTCACTTTGAGTCACTGTGCGCCGGGATGTTTTAACAACGTATTCCTAATTTTACATTAAAGCCACTGTCAGATAATTGCTGGGAATCTCGTGTGGAAGAGCTAATGCTATTGCGGTTTCAAATTGGTGGAATCTATAATGTTTTATTTAAACTCCAAGAAAATGAAAGAATGGAGAATCATATCAGATAAAAAGACTAAAGCTTTATGTAAAAAATTACTGATTTTAATTTTGTGTGTTCATTAGTACAGTGGTATACTTAAAAAAATAAATATTGTTAGCAAGTTGTTGCAAAATATAGAAATAGATATAGCAACTACAATAAAAGCTATGAATAATTCAGTTTAAGAAAACATATCGTACCGATTAAGAATTTGAAAATTCATGACAAACCTCAAAGGAGTTAGCTAATATATTAGAAATACGCCCTAAATTTCGCAGCTTGAATAGTGTACGCAAGAGAAAACAGAAACGACAATAAGATTATCAACATGAAGATGAACTATGTAAATTTAATGTTTTATTTAGTTCTAAATACAACCATAAGTTCTTTAAAACAGAGATCTTAACAACTAATAATCCACAACAATAATTTTAGTTTTTTTAATATAATTTAGAAAGTCTACAAAATTTAAGTAATGAAGAACTTTAAGAACATTGTAACGATTTAGAATTGCACGTTGAATGTGAAGAAAAGGAACACATTTTCTGGAGAATTATTTAATAAATTTAATTCTTTTAAAGGCGCTTTTCTTTCAAGATTAAATTCAACTAGAACAACTCTTAGTAGTCAACTTTATCACAAAAACATCTAGTTATCAAATCAACTTTATCACAAGAACGTCTAGTTGGATCTGCATTTTAAGTAAGAATGACGTTTGCGACGACATTGATGATAAAATAATTAAAGATTTTGCGGCAGCAAAAGCACGTAGAGTTATGCTTTAAAGAATATTGCCTTTATATAATACAATGTATAGAACACTTAGATATAAAGTTTTACATTTACTTGATTTTTTGTTTAACTTTACATATGCTGTTTTTATTACCTTTATTTTCAATTATGATGAAATTATATTACAATTAATATTATAAATATAATTGTTATTAACAATTACTTGATTTAAAATTATATAATAGATGTATTGTTAGTTGTTACAAAATGTATACCTTATTTTGAAGGGGTGTATGTTCTAAGTTTGCATAAGGGTGCTAAAGCAGTTTGTGTTGCTCCTGTCTATAACAATATTTGCAATACCCAAATATTGGTCAAGTATTGTACCGATTTGTAGTCTATACCCAGAGTCATCTTTAGCTGCCCGGCATGTTTAAAAAATTGACCTCCAGCTAAGATGGATTTAAGGGGTTAAAAGGTTACAGCCCCAGGCTCGGCAGTGTTTGGGGCCCCATTAATTTCAAGAGGTCTTTTTTTTGGTTTCGTTTTTGGCATTATTGTAGTAAGGCCATCTGCATAACAAAGCGCCAGGTCCCAAAAACTTTTAAAGTGACATTGACCTCTTAGCCTATAAAAAAGCATTATAGTGCTTCAAAAAAAAAAGTTGGTAATTTTCATAAGTATGAAATTTAAAAACCGTTTGTTTTTTGTTTTTTTTGTATTATTTTCTATTTCTTTGTATCCCTGGGACATTTGAAAATTAAAATTAAAGGAATAAATAGTTAAATAATGTTAAGCATCAAAACACTTTTCGACGATTTCAGAAAAACGTAATTATAATTACTGTTCGTTTGATTATTTATTTAAAACTTTATTTTTAGTTGATCGTTTACAATAAATAATTGTTTACAATAAATAGTTTTATAATCATCATAAACTAATTTAAATCAACACACTAAACTGTATAAGATCATACAAGCAAACATACATATCGTGAAAAAAAATATTAAAAATAATTTTCATAGTAAATAATATAAATGTCAATAAATACAACAAATTGGTAATATTTTGACGTAAAAAATAAAAATTGCAAAAAATTATTTGTGACAGATATTACAAATACAAGATTTTCCATAGCATTTTTTAATACTTTTTTAAACATCTTTGGACAATTTATGGACATAGTTTCATTGTCTAGAGAGTTCCATAGCGAGGTTGCTCTAAATAAGTTAGTTTTTATGAACTTATATTTAGAGACTTTGGGTGGGAGTACTAACTTTTTACTACAGCGAAGACTTAACGGCAAGGAATTTTTGATAAAAAGATAAATTCTGGATTTAAACCATTCATAGATTTAAAAACTTCAGTTAACAAAAACCTTAAGTTTCTATGATGAATACTTGGGTTATTTTCTATTTTTCAAATTTCTTTAAATGGGAGATAAAATCTTTTATAAACAATGCGAAGTCCTTTTTGACTAATTTCATTAATTAGGTTATTATTATACTTTGAACGAAGCATCCAAATCAAAGGAAAATATGAAAAATTCAACAGTATAAAAGCATTGAATAAAACAGTAGCTTGTTTCACTGATAAGAAGCTCCTTATTCGTGAATGAGCCAAGCATTTACTATTCGCTTTTCCACACAGACTTTTAATATGATCATCAAATTCTAATCCTTATCAATTGTAACCCCGAGAAGTTTAACCTTAGAGGAAACCATGATTTTTACATTTCCGGCCATTAAAAATCGATCATTACAATTTTTTAAGCTAGCTAAAAAAAATTGAAATTTGTTCGGATTTGCAACCATTTTAATCAAAGTAAACTTTGAAATCGCATTTGATATTTCTATTTGAAGACAAGCAATTACACTCTCTAGGTTGTTGTCACAAACAGAGAGTGTGTTGTTATCAGCATAGTTGCAGAGTCCTTTATAAATAAGGAAAAATTGTTGATGAAAATATTAAAGAAAATTGGTCCTAAAATTGAGCCTCGAGGTACACCAGATTTCATATCTAAGTATTCAAAATATGACGGTTCTAATCTTACCCTCTGTTTGCAAGCAGAAACGTAAAATAATAAGAATTTGAGGCGTAAGAAAACCCATAACCTTCTAACTTAGCTATAAGCAAATCATTTGGAATTAAATCATATGCCTTTGATAAATCCATAAGCATAGCGCTAACTATACCTCCTTTATCCAAGCATTCTTGCCACTTATTAATTAAATTAAAAAGTTTGTGCTGTGCACTATACTCTCTCCGAAACCCACACAGCAATTTGTTTAGATTTCGCCCTATAAAAACCCACATGTGCTCGTAAATAACGATTTCAAACACTATTGAGAGAACTGGCAGAATACTTATTGGGTGGAAGTTACACTTATCAGTAGGGCCGTTTTTTTAAAACATTGCAATTATTTATACAAGAAGTGAGGCTATAAAATATTTCTATAAAATTCATGACATAAGTTTTTAACAAAAACGTTGGAATATCTCCACTAGTCTTCTTTTTACAATTTAAAGAATAAATAATTTTTTTTATATAATCGGAAGTAATTTGATGAAATTTAAAATTTTGCGGATACAATTTGAATTTGTTTTTATTATATATAATACTGGGATGGTTTGCATATCTTATAATAGCAGATTCAACAGACACATGTACATTGCAAGGAGAAGGACGATAACTCATCTCATTATTTATAGGAGATGATGCAACTATTGTAAAATATAGGTTAAAAATGTTTGAAATTTGAAAGTTATCCGAAATTGTTTCCCCATGTTTAATCAATGTTATACAATCGTTCGATTTACCAGATTTATTAGAAAGATAGGCTTGCATATCTTCCATAGAGATGTAGTGGAAGACTTGAATAAATTTGTCTTTCTAAAATCTTTGTTTCCTATAAAGAGATAAAGAAATGTCTGATTTTTCCATCTGGAATTTTTTTTTTAATTTTGAGTGAAGCATAATTGCTAAATATAATTTGCAACAACATCATAAAAAAAAAAAAAAAAAAAAATGCACGACAATATAACGGGTGATAACTAAAAACTCCGGACAAAGTTAAAGTTAATTTTGCTTCGTGTTAAAATAAGTATACATAATAATTTAATATATTTATTACTCACATATTCTTTTTTTAGAAAAACATAAAAAGTATTTTAATCAATCATTTAAAAATGAAGGTGAACCAAAAAAACGAAGATGAGTAGCGGAAACGTGTGTATGAGTTTTATTTGGAAAATATAAATCTCGGCAAAACATACACAGTAAAGCCTTTTCTTGCTGAAAATATTCCAAGAACTATCATTTATGACATAATAAAACGTGCTGAAAACAAATTTGGACATGAAAGAAAGCCTGGAAGTGGTCGTATAGCCAAAAAAATGCCAAAAAGTAAGGTTTCTAAGCTTAAAACTATGTTTGACCATCAAGATGTTATTTCACAGAGGCAAATAGCTCGTAAATTCAGTATTTTGCAACCGTATGTGAATAAAATACTCAGAAATCAGTCTGCTATCAAATGTTATAAAAAGCAAAAAATTCCGTAGCGAGATGAGCAAATAATGCTAAGAATTCGAACATGCTGCAGTCGGCTTTACCAAAATTACCGAGACTTTGAATGGATCATTGACAATGAATCGTATCTTACTTTAAATCAAAGTTCGATAAATGTAAATGCTAGTTACTACTCCAGTGATACTTTATTCCACCGAATGTAAAATACAGCCAAAAAGAAATGTTTCCAGAAAAAATAATGGTCTGTATCGCTATTTCGGCCAAAGGTACCTCAAAACCATATTTTCGAGAATCTAGCAACGCTATCAACCAGTTTATTTACTTAGAGCATTGTGTTTAAAAGAGACTACCCCGTTTATAGAATAGCATCATTTAAATGATATTTTTTTTTCTGGCCAGATCTTGCATCTGCTCATTATGCCAAAACAGCGTATTGGAATATTTAAAGGCTAAAAATATTGAAATTGTACCAAAAAAAGATAATCCGCCAAGTTTACCCGAATGATGGCCCATTGAAAATTTTTGGTCAATATTGAAAGGTCTTGTGTATAAGAATAATTGGCAAGCAAGAAAACTTTCACAACTTAAAGAAAGAATTAAGTATTGTTTGACCAAAGTTGATCCTAATGTTATCCAAGAAACAGTTAGTCGCACTAAGAGTTTGATTTACCGTGTCAGACGAAATGGAGTGATTATATCAAATTGAATATAATATTGATTAAATTAAATAGTTCTCTGTAAAATACTTTTTTTACTTTTATAAAACATTAAAAAATGGCGAAGTTATGATCCTTTAAACCTTGTCCGGATTTTTAGTTATCACCCGTTAAACAATACACATGAACACGACAGTATTAACAAATATAAAAACACTTCGGTATAAAAAATACACGACATTAAACAAAAATAAACGACAATATAAACAATGCAAACAACATAAATTAATAAAACTTAAAAATTGTTTGTGTTTTTTTATTTTCTTTTAACAACTTATTAAAGTTATTAAAAGAAAACAAAACTTTTTATTTTCGAATATCTCAAGAACATTTTTTCTTTTAACTTTGCTTGTAGTTGTTCTGTTTATTGAATATTTTTCTTCAATTTATATTCTTTGTTTTCACTTCATTAGTTTTTTGTAAATCTTCTATTTTTAACAATTTTTATTTGTTTTTTTTTTTTTTCTTTTTTGTATTTTATAATTATTATAATAATGATAAATAGTCAGTGACTCATGTATGGAACCGTGAAAACAAACGATACATGATTAAACTTCTAAGATATGTTGTTTAATAACAATCTAATTTTAGCGGTTATTTTGATTGAAATAACCAAATGAAATTATACAATTTCTATTTTATATGTTCCACAATTTAAAAGTAGTTCGGGGTAACGTTTTAGTAATACTTTTAGACGCCAAAAAAGTGTTAATAAGCTTCTTTTTGATTTTGAGATTTATTTTATATAAGTATTGTGTTTCTACAGTAATGAGAAAGTTTGATCAAAATATAAACTTAGTTTTGAATATTTTGTGTTGCCATGTGATATGGCGAGATGAGAATTATTAGGTGACTCAAATAAAAAGTCGAGTCTTGGAATATTGGCGGTACATAACATTACTACATAACTTGTTTGTTGTTTTTAATTGATAATATTTTACTTTGATCTAAATAATAAAAAACTTCTAAAAAGATACTATAAAAATAGTCAGTGCAACATCTAATTTTGACAAACAAAAGATGCAGGATTGCTTTGCGAAGCTGCTGAGCAAAGAGTTAATAATCAAAATTCAACAAACCTTATGCGTAATTTATGCTAATCAGTGACGCAGGAATCACCGTTGAATGAGCAATTTAAAATAACATATCGTACACCTCAAATAAGAACAAAAACAAAAATGAATATGATATTTTCAATTATGATGAAATTATATTACAATTAATATTATAAATATAATTGTTATTAACAATTACTTGATTTAAAATTATATAATAGATGTATTGTTAGTTGTTACAAAATGTATACCTTATTTTGAAGGGGTGTATGTTCTAAGTTTGCATAAGGGTGCTAAAGCAGTTTGTGTTGCTCCTGTCTATAACAATATTTGCAATACCCAAATATTGGTCAAGTATTGTACCGATTTGTAGTCTATACCCAGAGTCATCTTTAGCTGCCCGGCATGTTTAAAAAATTGACCTCCAGCTAAGATGGATTTAAGGGGTTAAAAGGTTACAGCCCCAGGCTCGGCAGTGTTTGGGGCCCCATTAATTTCAAGAGGTCTTTTTTTTGGTTTCGTTTTTGGCATTATTGTAGTAAGGCCATCTGCATAACAAAGCGCCAGGTCCCAAAAACTTTTAAAGTGACATTGACCTCTTAGCCTATAAAAAAGCATTATAGTGCTTCAAAAAAAAAAGTTGGTAATTTTCATAAGTATGAAATTTAAAAACCGTTTGTTTTTTGTTTTTTTTGTATTATTTTCTATTTCTTTGTATCCCTGGGACATTTGAAAATTAAAATTAAAGGAATAAATAGTTAAATAATGTTAAGCATCAAAACACTTTTCGACGATTTCAGAAAAACGTAATTATAATTACTGTTCGTTTGATTATTTATTTAAAACTTTATTTTTAGTTGATCGTTTACAATAAATAATTGTTTACAATAAATAGTTTTATAATCATCATAAACTAATTTAAATCAACACACTAAACTGTATAAGATCATACAAGCAAACATACATATCGTGAAAAAAAATATTAAAAATAATTTTCATAGTAAATAATATAAATGTCAATAAATACAACAAATTGGTAATATTTTGACGTAAAAAATAAAAATTGCAAAAAATTATTTGTGACAGATATTACAAATACAAGATTTTCCATAGCATTTTTTAATACTTTTTTAAACATCTTTGGACAATTTATGGACATAGTTTCATTGTCTAGAGAGTTCCATAGCGAGGTTGCTCTAAATAAGTTAGTTTTTATGAACTTATATTTAGAGACTTTGGGTGGGAGTACTAACTTTTTACTACAGCGAAGACTTAACGGCAAGGAATTTTTGATAAAAAGATAAATTCTGGATTTAAACCATTCATAGATTTAAAAACTTCAGTTAACAAAAACCTTAAGTTTCTATGATGAATACTTGGGTTATTTTCTATTTTTCAAATTTCTTTAAATGGGAGATAAAATCTTTTATAAACAATGCGAAGTCCTTTTTGACTAATTTCATTAATTAGGTTATTATTATACTTTGAACGAAGCATCCAAATCAAAGGAAAATATGAAAAATTCAACAGTATAAAAGCATTGAATAAAACAGTAGCTTGTTTCACTGATAAGAAGCTCCTTATTCGTGAATGAGCCAAGCATTTACTATTCGCTTTTCCACACAGACTTTTAATATGATCATCAAATTCTAATCCTTATCAATTGTAACCCCGAGAAGTTTAACCTTAGAGGAAACCATGATTTTTACATTTCCGGCCATTAAAAATCGATCATTACAATTTTTTAAGCTAGCTAAAAAAAATTGAAATTTGTTCGGATTTGCAACCATTTTAATCAAAGTAAACTTTGAAATCGCATTTGATATTTCTATTTGAAGACAAGCAATTACACTCTCTAGGTTGTTGTCACAAACAGAGAGTGTGTTGTTATCAGCATAGTTGCAGAGTCCTTTATAAATAAGGAAAAATTGTTGATGAAAATATTAAAGAAAATTGGTCCTAAAATTGAGCCTCGAGGTACACCAGATTTCATATCTAAGTATTCAAAATATGACGGTTCTAATCTTACCCTCTGTTTGCAAGCAGAAACGTAAAATAATAAGAATTTGAGGCGTAAGAAAACCCATAACCTTCTAACTTAGCTATAAGCAAATCATTTGGAATTAAATCATATGCCTTTGATAAATCCATAAGCATAGCGCTAACTATACCTCCTTTATCCAAGCATTCTTGCCACTTATTAATTAAATTAAAAAGTTTGTGCTGTGCACTATACTCTCTCCGAAACCCACACAGCAATTTGTTTAGATTTCGCCCTATAAAAACCCACATGTGCTCGTAAATAACGATTTCAAACACTATTGAGAGAACTGGCAGAATACTTATTGGGTGGAAGTTACACTTATCAGTAGGGCCGTTTTTTTAAAACATTGCAATTATTTATACAAGAAGTGAGGCTATAAAATATTTCTATAAAATTCATGACATAAGTTTTTAACAAAAACGTTGGAATATCTCCACTAGTCTTCTTTTTACAATTTAAAGAATAAATAATTTTTTTTATATAATCGGAAGTAATTTGATGAAATTTAAAATTTTGCGGATACAATTTGAATTTGTTTTTATTATATATAATACTGGGATGGTTTGCATATCTTATAATAGCAGATTCAACAGACACATGTACATTGCAAGGAGAAGGACGATAACTCATCTCATTATTTATAGGAGATGATGCAACTATTGTAAAATATAGGTTAAAAATGTTTGAAATTTGAAAGTTATCCGAAATTGTTTCCCCATGTTTAATCAATGTTATACAATCGTTCGATTTACCAGATTTATTAGAAAGATAGGCTTGCATATCTTCCATAGAGATGTAGTGGAAGACTTGAATAAATTTGTCTTTCTAAAATCTTTGTTTCCTATAAAGAGATAAAGAAATGTCTGATTTTTCCATCTGGAATTTTTTTTTTAATTTTGAGTGAAGCATAATTGCGAAATATAATTTGCAACAACATCATAAAAAAAAAAAAAAAAAAAAAATGCACGACAATATAACGGGTGATAACTAAAAACTCCGGACAAAGTTAAAGTTAATTTTGCTTCGTGTTAAAATAAGTATACATAATAATTTAATATATTTATTACTCACATATTCTTTTTTTAGAAAAACATAAAAAGTATTTTAATCAATCATTTAAAAATGAAGGTGAACCAAAAAAACGAAGATGAGTAGCGGAAACGTGTGTATGAGTTTTATTTGGAAAATATAAATCTCGGCAAAACATACACAGTAAAGCCTTTTCTTGCTGAAAATATTCCAAGAACTATCATTTATGACATAATAAAACGTGCTGAAAACAAATTTGGACATGAAAGAAAGCCTGGAAGTGGTCGTATAGCCAAAAAAATGCCAAAAAGTAAGGTTTCTAAGCTTAAAACTATGTTTGACCATCAAGATGTTATTTCACAGAGGCAAATAGCTCGTAAATTCAGTATTTTGCAACCGTATGTGAATAAAATACTCAGAAATCAGTCTGCTATCAAATGTTATAAAAAGCAAAAAATTCCGTAGCGAGATGAGCAAATAATGCTAAGAATTCGAACATGCTGCAGTCGGCTTTACCAAAATTACCGAGACTTTGAATGGATCATTGACAATGAATCGTATCTTACTTTAAATCAAAGTTCGATAAATGTAAATGCTAGTTACTACTCCAGTGATACTTTATTCCACCGAATGTAAAATACAGCCAAAAAGAAATGTTTCCAGAAAAAATAATGGTCTGTATCGCTATTTCGGCCAAAGGTACCTCAAAACCATATTTTCGAGAATCTAGCAACGCTATCAACCAGTTTATTTACTTAGAGCATTGTGTTTAAAAGAGACTACCCCGTTTATAGAATAGCATCATTTAAATGATATTTTTTTTTCTGGCCAGATCTTGCATCTGCTCATTATGCCAAAACAGCGTATTGGAATATTTAAAGGCTAAAAATATTGAAATTGTACCAAAAAAAGATAATCCGCCAAGTTTACCCGAATGATGGCCCATTGAAAATTTTTGGTCAATATTGAAAGGTCTTGTGTATAAGAATAATTGGCAAGCAAGAAAACTTTCACAACTTAAAGAAAGAATTAAGTATTGTTTGACCAAAGTTGATCCTAATGTTATCCAAGAAACAGTTAGTCGCACTAAGAGTTTGATTTACCGTGTCAGACGAAATGGAGTGATTATATCAAATTGAATATAATATTGATTAAATTAAATAGTTCTCTGTAAAATACTTTTTTTACTTTTATAAAACATTAAAAAATGGCGAAGTTATGATCCTTTAAACCTTGTCCGGATTTTTAGTTATCACCCGTTAAACAATACACATGAACACGACAGTATTAACAAATATAAAAACACTTCGGTATAAAAAATACACGACATTAAACAAAAATAAACGACAATATAAACAATGCAAACAACATAAATTAATAAAACTTAAAAATTGTTTGTGTTTTTTTATTTTCTTTTAACAACTTATTAAAGTTATTAAAAGAAAACAAAACTTTTTATTTTCGAATATCTCAAGAACATTTTTTCTTTTAACTTTGCTTGTAGTTGTTCTGTTTATTGAATATTTTTCTTCAATTTATATTCTTTGTTTTCACTTCATTAGTTTTTTGTAAATCTTCTATTTTTAACAATTTTTATTTGTTTTTTTTTTTTTTCTTTTTTGTATTTTATAATTATTATAATAATGATAAATAGTCAGTGACTCATGTATGGAACCGTGAAAACAAACGATACATGATTAAACTTCTAAGATATGTTGTTTAATAACAATCTAATTTTAGCGGTTATTTTGATTGAAATAACCAAATGAAATTATACAATTTCTATTTTATATGTTCCACAATTTAAAAGTAGTTCGGGGTAACGTTTTAGTAATACTTTTAGACGCCAAAAAAGTGTTAATAAGCTTCTTTTTGATTTTGAGATTTATTTTATATAAGTATTGTGTTTCTACAGTAATGAGAAAGTTTGATCAAAATATAAACTTAGTTTTGAATATTTTGTGTTGCCATGTGATATGGCGAGATGAGAATTATTAGGTGACTCAAATAAAAAGTCGAGTCTTGGAATATTGGCGGTACATAACATTACTACATAACTTGTTTGTTGTTTTTAATTGATAATATTTTACTTTGATCTAAATAATAAAAAACTTCTAAAAAGATACTATAAAAATAGTCAGTGCAACATCTAATTTTGACAAACAAAAGATGCAGGATTGCTTTGCGAAGCTGCTGAGCAAAGAGTTAATAATCAAAATTCAACAAACCTTATGCGTAATTTATGCTAATCAGTGACGCAGGAATCACCGTTGAATGAGCAATTTAAAATAACATATCGTACACCTCAAATAAGAACAAAAACAAAAATGAATATGATATTTTCAATTATGATGAAATTATATTACAATTAATATTATAAATATAATTGTTATTAACAATTACTTGATTTAAAATTATATAATAGATGTATTGTTAGTTGTTACAAAATGTATACCTTATTTTGAAGGGGTGTATGTTCTAAGTTTGCATAAGGGTGCTAAAGCAGTTTGTGTTGCTCCTGTCTATAACAATATTTGCAATACCCAAATATTGGTCAAGTATTGTACCGATTTGTAGTCTATACCCAGAGTCATCTTTAGCTGCCCGGCATGTTTAAAAAATTGACCTCCAGCTAAGATGGATTTAAGGGGTTAAAAGGTTACAGCCCCAGGCTCGGCAGTGTTTGGGGCCCCATTAATTTCAAGAGGTCTTTTTTTTGGTTTCGTTTTTGGCATTATTGTAGTAAGGCCATCTGCATAACAAAGCGCCAGGTCCCAAAAACTTTTAAAGTGACATTGACCTCTTAGCCTATAAAAAAGCATTATAGTGCTTCAAAAAAAAAATCTGGTAATTTTCATAAGTATGAAATTTAAAAACCGTTTGTTTTTTGTTTTTTTTGTATTATTTTCTATTTCTTTGTATCCCTGGGACATTTGAAAATTAAAATTAAAGGAATAAATAGTTAAATAATGTTAAGCATCAAAACACTTTTCGACGATTTCAGAAAAACGTAATTATAATTACTGTTCGTTTGATTATTTATTTAAAACTTTATTTTTAGTTGATCGTTTACAATAAATAATTGTTTACAATAAATAGTTTTATAATCATCATAAACTAATTTAAATCAACACACTAAACTGTATAAGATCATACAAGCAAACATACATATCGTGAAAAAAAATATTAAAAATAATTTTCATAGTAAATAATATAAATGTCAATAAATACAACAAATTGGTAATATTTTGACGTAAAAAATAAAAATTGCAAAAAATTATTTGTGACAGATATTACAAATACAAGATTTTCCATAGCATTTTTTAATACTTTTTTAAACATCTTTGGACAATTTATGGACATAGTTTCATTGTCTAGAGAGTTCCATAGCGAGGTTGCTCTAAATAAGTTAGTTTTTATGAACTTATATTTAGAGACTTTGGGTGGGAGTACTAACTTTTTACTACAGCGAAGACTTAACGGCAAGGAATTTTTGATAAAAAGATAAATTCTGGATTTAAACCATTCATAGATTTAAAAACTTCAGTTAACAAAAACCTTAAGTTTCTATGATGAATACTTGGGTTATTTTCTATTTTTCAAATTTCTTTAAATGGGAGATAAAATCTTTTATAAACAATGCGAAGTCCTTTTTGACTAATTTCATTAATTAGGTTATTATTATACTTTGAACGAAGCATCCAAATCAAAGGAAAATATGAAAAATTCAACAGTATAAAAGCATTGAATAAAACAGTAGCTTGTTTCACTGATAAGAAGCTCCTTATTCGTGAATGAGCCAAGCATTTACTATTCGCTTTTCCACACAGACTTTTAATATGATCATCAAATTCTAATCCTTATCAATTGTAACCCCGAGAAGTTTAACCTTAGAGGAAACCATGATTTTTACATTTCCGGCCATTAAAAATCGATCATTACAATTTTTTAAGCTAGCTAAAAAAAATTGAAATTTGTTCGGATTTGCAACCATTTTAATCAAAGTAAACTTTGAAATCGCATTTGATATTTCTATTTGAAGACAAGCAATTACACTCTCTAGGTTGTTGTCACAAACAGAGAGTGTGTTGTTATCAGCATAGTTGCAGAGTCCTTTATAAATAAGGAAAAATTGTTGATGAAAATATTAAAGAAAATTGGTCCTAAAATTGAGCCTCGAGGTACACCAGATTTCATATCTAAGTATTCAAAATATGACGGTTCTAATCTTACCCTCTGTTTGCAAGCAGAAACGTAAAATAATAAGAATTTGAGGCGTAAGAAAACCCATAACCTTCTAACTTAGCTATAAGCAAATCATTTGGAATTAAATCATATGCCTTTGATAAATCCATAAGCATAGCGCTAACTATACCTCCTTTATCCAAGCATTCTTGCCACTTATTAATTAAATTAAAAAGTTTGTGCTGTGCACTATACTCTCTCCGAAACCCACACAGCAATTTGTTTAGATTTCGCCCTATAAAAACCCACATGTGCTCGTAAATAACGATTTCAAACACTATTGAGAGAACTGGCAGAATACTTATTGGGTGGAAGTTACACTTATCAGTAGGGCCGTTTTTTTAAAACATTGCAATTATTTATACAAGAAGTGAGGCTATAAAATATTTCTATAAAATTCATGACATAAGTTTTTAACAAAAACGTTGGAATATCTCCACTAGTCTTCTTTTTACAATTTAAAGAATAAATAATTTTTTTTATATAATCGGAAGTAATTTGATGAAATTTAAAATTTTGCGGATACAATTTGAATTTGTTTTTATTATATATAATACTGGGATGGTTTGCATATCTTATAATAGCAGATTCAACAGACACATGTACATTGCAAGGAGAAGGACGATAACTCATCTCATTATTTATAGGAGATGATGCAACTATTGTAAAATATAGGTTAAAAATGTTTGAAATTTGAAAGTTATCCGAAATTGTTTCCCCATGTTTAATCAATGTTATACAATCGTTCGATTTACCAGATTTATTAGAAAGATAGGCTTGCATATCTTCCATAGAGATGTAGTGGAAGACTTGAATAAATTTGTCTTTCTAAAA
This sequence comes from Hydra vulgaris, assembly GCF_038396675.1. Classification (NCBI taxonomy): domain Eukaryota; kingdom Metazoa; phylum Cnidaria; class Hydrozoa; order Anthoathecata; family Hydridae; genus Hydra; species Hydra vulgaris. Next base: position 45,451,656 of record NC_088923.1, on the reverse strand, counting down.
TCTTTGTTTCCTATAAAGAGATAAAGAAATGTCTGATTTTTCCATCTGGAATTTTTTTTTTAATTTTGAGTGAAGCATAATTGCGAAATATAATTTGCAACAACATCATAAAAAAAAAAAAAAAAAAAAATGCACGACAATATAACGGGTGATAACTAAAAACTCCGGACAAAGTTAAAGTTAATTTTGCTTCGTGTTAAAATAAGTATACATAATAATTTAATATATTTATTACTCACATATTCTTTTTTTAGAAAAACATAAAAAGTATTTTAATCAATCATTTAAAAATGAAGGTGAACCAAAAAAACGAAGATGAGTAGCGGAAACGTGTGTATGAGTTTTATTTGGAAAATATAAATCTCGGCAAAACATACACAGTAAAGCCTTTTCTTGCTGAAAATATTCCAAGAACTATCATTTATGACATAATAAAACGTGCTGAAAACAAATTTGGACATGAAAGAAAGCCTGGAAGTGGTCGTATAGCCAAAAAAATGCCAAAAAGTAAGGTTTCTAAGCTTAAAACTATGTTTGACCATCAAGATGTTATTTCACAGAGGCAAATAGCTCGTAAATTCAGTATTTTGCAACCGTATGTGAATAAAATACTCAGAAATCAGTCTGCTATCAAATGTTATAAAAAGCAAAAAATTCCGTAGCGAGATGAGCAAATAATGCTAAGAATTCGAACATGCTGCAGTCGGCTTTACCAAAATTACCGAGACTTTGAATGGATCATTGACAATGAATCGTATCTTACTTTAAATCAAAGTTCGATAAATGTAAATGCTAGTTACTACTCCAGTGATACTTTATTCCACCGAATGTAAAATACAGCCAAAAAGAAATGTTTCCAGAAAAAATAATGGTCTGTATCGCTATTTCGGCCAAAGGTACCTCAAAACCATATTTTCGAGAATCTAGCAACGCTATCAACCAGTTTATTTACTTAGAGCATTGTGTTTAAAAGAGACTACCCCGTTTATAGAATAGCATCATTTAAATGATATTTTTTTTTCTGGCCAGATCTTGCATCTGCTCATTATGCCAAAACAGCGTATTGGAATATTTAAAGGCTAAAAATATTGAAATTGTACCAAAAAAAGATAATCCGCCAAGTTTACCCGAATGATGGCCCATTGAAAATTTTTGGTCAATATTGAAAGGTCTTGTGTATAAGAATAATTGGCAAGCAAGAAAACTTTCACAACTTAAAGAAAGAATTAAGTATTGTTTGACCAAAGTTGATCCTAATGTTATCCAAGAAACAGTTAGTCGCACTAAGAGTTTGATTTACCGTGTCAGACGAAATGGAGTGATTATATCAAATTGAATATAATATTGATTAAATTAAATAGTTCTCTGTAAAATACTTTTTTTACTTTTATAAAACATTAAAAAATGGCGAAGTTATGATCCTTTAAACCTTGTCCGGATTTTTAGTTATCACCCGTTAAACAATACACATGAACACGACAGTATTAACAAATATAAAAACACTTCGGTATAAAAAATACACGACATTAAACAAAAATAAACGACAATATAAACAATGCAAACAACATAAATTAATAAAACTTAAAAATTGTTTGTGTTTTTTTATTTTCTTTTAACAACTTATTAAAGTTATTAAAAGAAAACAAAACTTTTTATTTTCGAATATCTCAAGAACATTTTTTCTTTTAACTTTGCTTGTAGTTGTTCTGTTTATTGAATATTTTTCTTCAATTTATATTCTTTGTTTTCACTTCATTAGTTTTTTGTAAATCTTCTATTTTTAACAATTTTTATTTGTTTTTTTTTTTTTTCTTTTTTGTATTTTATAATTATTATAATAATGATAAATAGTCAGTGACTCATGTATGGAACCGTGAAAACAAACGATACATGATTAAACTTCTAAGATATGTTGTTTAATAACAATCTAATTTTAGCGGTTATTTTGATTGAAATAACCAAATGAAATTATACAATTTCTATTTTATATGTTCCACAATTTAAAAGTAGTTCGGGGTAACGTTTTAGTAATACTTTTAGACGCCAAAAAAGTGTTAATAAGCTTCTTTTTGATTTTGAGATTTATTTTATATAAGTATTGTGTTTCTACAGTAATGAGAAAGTTTGATCAAAATATAAACTTAGTTTTGAATATTTTGTGTTGCCATGTGATATGGCGAGATGAGAATTATTAGGTGACTCAAATAAAAAGTCGAGTCTTGGAATATTGGCGGTACATAACATTACTACATAACTTGTTTGTTGTTTTTAATTGATAATATTTTACTTTGATCTAAATAATAAAAAACTTCTAAAAAGATACTATAAAAATAGTCAGTGCAACATCTAATTTTGACAAACAAAAGATGCAGGATTGCTTTGCGAAGCTGCTGAGCAAAGAGTTAATAATCAAAATTCAACAAACCTTATGCGTAATTTATGCTAATCAGTGACGCAGGAATCACCGTTGAATGAGCAATTTAAAATAACATATCGTACACCTCAAATAAGAACAAAAACAAAAATGAATATGATATTTTCAATTATGATGAAATTATATTACAATTAATATTATAAATATAATTGTTATTAACAATTACTTGATTTAAAATTATATAATAGATGTATTGTTAGTTGTTACAAAATGTATACCTTATTTTGAAGGGGTGTATGTTCTAAGTTTGCATAAGGGTGCTAAAGCAGTTTGTGTTGCTCCTGTCTATAACAATATTTGCAATACCCAAATATTGGTCAAGTATTGTACCGATTTGTAGTCTATACCCAGAGTCATCTTTAGCTGCCCGGCATGTTTAAAAAATTGACCTCCAGCTAAGATGGATTTAAGGGGTTAAAAGGTTACAGCCCCAGGCTCGGCAGTGTTTGGGGCCCCATTAATTTCAAGAGGTCTTTTTTTTGGTTTCGTTTTTGGCATTATTGTAGTAAGGCCATCTGCATAACAAAGCGCCAGGTCCCAAAAACTTTTAAAGTGACATTGACCTCTTAGCCTATAAAAAAGCATTATAGTGCTTCAAAAAAAAAAGTTGGTAATTTTCATAAGTATGAAATTTAAAAACCGTTTGTTTTTTGTTTTTTTTGTATTATTTTCTATTTCTTTGTATCCCTGGGACATTTGAAAATTAAAATTAAAGGAATAAATAGTTAAATAATGTTAAGCATCAAAACACTTTTCGACGATTTCAGAAAAACGTAATTATAATTACTGTTCGTTTGATTATTTATTTAAAACTTTATTTTTAGTTGATCGTTTACAATAAATAATTGTTTACAATAAATAGTTTTATAATCATCATAAACTAATTTAAATCAACACACTAAACTGTATAAGATCATACAAGCAAACATACATATCGTGAAAAAAAATATTAAAAATAATTTTCATAGTAAATAATATAAATGTCAATAAATACAACAAATTGGTAATATTTTGACGTAAAAAATAAAATTGCAAAAAATTATTTGTGACAGATATTACAAATACAAGATTTTCCATAGCATTTTTTAATACTTTTTTAAACATCTTTGGACAATTTATGGACATAGTTTCATTGTCTAGAGAGTTCCATAGCGAGGTTGCTCTAAATAAGTTAGTTTTTATGAACTTATATTTAGAGACTTTGGGTGGGAGTACTAACTTTTTACTACAGCGAAGACTTAACGGCAAGGAATTTTTGATAAAAAGATAAATTCTGGATTTAAACCATTCATAGATTTAAAAACTTCAGTTAACAAAAACCTTAAGTTTCTATGATGAATACTTGGGTTATTTTCTATTTTTCAAATTTCTTTAAATGGGAGATAAAATCTTTTATAAACAATGCGAAGTCCTTTTTGACTAATTTCATTAATTAGGTTATTATTATACTTTGAACGAAGCATCCAAATCAAAGGAAAATATGAAAAATTCAACAGTATAAAAGCATTGAATAAAACAGTAGCTTGTTTCACTGATAAGAAGCTCCTTATTCGTGAATGAGCCAAGCATTTACTATTCGCTTTTCCACACAGACTTTTAATATGATCATCAAATTCTAATCCTTATCAATTGTACCCCCGAGAAGTTTAACCTTAGAGGAAACCATGATTTTTACATTTCCGGCCATTAAAAATCGATCATTACAATTTTTTAAGCTAGCTAAAAAAAATTGAAATTTGTTCGGATTTGCAACCATTTTAATCAAAGTAAACTTTGAAATCGCATTTGATATTTCTATTTGAAGACAAGCAATTACACTCTCTAGGTTGTTGTCACAAACAGAGAGTGTGTTGTTATCAGCATAGTTGCAGAGTCCTTTATAAATAAGGAAAAATTGTTGATGAAAATATTAAAGAAAATTGGTCCTAAAATTGAGCCTCGAGGTACACCAGATTTCATATCTAAGTATTCAAAATATGACGGTTCTAATCTTACCCTCTGTTTGCAAGCAGAAACGTAAAATAATAAGAATTTGAGGCGTAAGAAAACCCATAACCTTCTAACTTAGCTATAAGCAAATCATTTGGAATTAAATCATATGCCTTTGATAAATCCATAAGCATAGCGCTAACTATACCTCCTTTATCCAAGCATTCTTGCCACTTATTAATTAAATTAAAAAGTTTGTGCTGTGCACTATACTCTCTCCGAAACCCACACAGCAATTTGTTTAGATTTCGCCCTATAAAAACCCACATGTGCTCGTAAATAACGATTTCAAACACTATTGAGAGAACTGGCAGAATACTTATTGGGTGGAAGTTACACTTATCAGTAGGGCCGTTTTTTTAAAACATTGCAATTATTTATACAAGAAGTGAGGCTATAAAATATTTCTATAAAATTCATGACATAAGTTTTTAACAAAAACGTTGGAATATCTCCACTAGTCTTCTTTTTACAATTTAAAGAATAAATAATTTTTTTTATATAATCGGAAGTAATTTGATGAAATTTAAAATTTTGCGGATACAATTTGAATTTGTTTTTATTATATATAATACTGGGATGGTTTGCATATCTTATAATAGCAGATTCAACAGACACATGTACATTGCAAGGAGAAGGACGATAACTCATCTCATTATTTATAGGAGATGATGCAACTATTGTAAAATATAGGTTAAAAATGTTTGAAATTTGAAAGTTATCCGAAATTGTTTCCCCATGTTTAATCAATGTTATACAATCGTTCGATTTACCAGATTTATTAGAAAGATAGGCTTGCATATCTTCCATAGAGATGTAGTGGAAGACTTGAATAAATTTGTCTTTCTAAAATCTTTGTTTCCTATAAAGAGATAAAGAAATGTCTGATTTTTCCATCTGCAATTTTTTTTTTAATTTTGAGTGAAGCATAATTGCGAAATATAATTTGCAACAACATCATAAAAAAAAAAAAAAATGCACGACAATATAACGGGTGATAACTAAAAACTCCGGACAAAGTTAAAGTTAATTTTGCTTCGTGTTAAAATAAGTATACATAATAATTTAATATATTTATTACTCACATATTCTTTTTTTAGAAAAACATAAAAAGTATTTTAATCAATCATTTAAAAATGAAGGTGAACCAAAAAAACGAAGATGAGTAGCGGAAACGTGTGTATGAGTTTTATTTGGAAAATATAAATCTCGGCAAAACATACACAGTAAAGCCTTTTCTTGCTGAAAATATTCCAAGAACTATCATTTATGACATAATAAAACGTGCTGAAAACAAATTTGGACATGAAAGAAAGCCTGGAAGTGGTCGTATAGCCAAAAATGCCAAAAAGTAAGGTTTCTAAGCTTAAAACTATGTTTGACCATCAAAGATGTTATTTCACAGAGGCAAATAGCTCGTAAATTCAGTATTTTGCAACCGTATGTGAATAAAATACTCAGAAATCAGTCTGCTATCAAATGTTATAAAAAGCAAAAAATTCCGTAGCGAGATGAGCAAATAATGCTAAGAATTCGAACATGCTGCAGTCGGCTTTACCAAAATTACCGAGACTTTGAATGGATCATTGACAATGAATCGTATCTTACTTTAAATCAAAGTTCGATAAATGTAAATGCTAGTTACTACTCCAGTGATACTTTATTCCACCGAATGTAAAATACAGCCAAAAAGAAATGTTTCCAGAAAAAATAATGGTCTGTATCGCTATTTCGGCCAAAGGTACCTCAAAACCATATTTTCGAGAATCTAGCAACGCTATCAACCAGTTTATTTACTTAGAGCATTGTGTTTAAGAGAGACTACCCCGTTTATAGAATAGCATCATTTAAATGATATTTTTTTTTCTGGCCAGATCTTGCATCTGCTCATTATGCCAAAACAGCGTATTGGAATATTTAAAGGCTAAAAATATTGAAATTGTACCAAAAAAAGATAATCCGCCAAGTTTACCCGAATGATGGCCCATTGAAAATTTTTGGTCAATATTGAAAGGTCTTGTGTATAAGAATAATTGGCAAGCAAGAAAACTTTCACAACTTAAAGAAAGAATTAAGTATTGTTTGACCAAAGTTGATCCTAATGTTATCCAAGAAACAGTTAGTCGCACTAAGAGTTTGATTTACCGTGTCAGACGAAATGGAGTGATTATATCAAATTGAATATAATATTGATTAAATTAAATAGTTCTCTGTAAAATACTTTTTTTACTTTTATAAAACATTAAAAAATGGCGAAGTTATGATCCTTTAAACCTTGTCCGGATTTTTAGTTATCACCCGTTAAACAATACACATGAACACGACAGTATTAACAAATATAAAAACACTTCGTTATAAAAAATACACTAAATTAAACAAAAATAAACGACAATATAAACAATGCAAACAACATAAATTAATAAAACTTAAAAATTGTTTGTGTTTTTTTATTTTCTTTTAACAACTTATTAAAGTTATTAAAAGAAAACAAAACTTTTTATTTTCGAATATCTCAAGAACATTTTTTCTTTTAACTTTGCTTGTAGTTGTTCTGTTTATTGAATATTTTTCTTCAATTTATATTCTTTGTTTTCACTTCATTAGTTTTTTGTAAATCTTCTATTTTTAACAATTTTTATTTGTTTTTTTTTTCTTTTTTGTATTTTATAATTATTATAATAATGATAAATAGTCAGTGACTCATGTATGGAACCGTGAAACAAACGATACATGATTAAACTTCTAAGATATGTTGTTTAATAACAATCTAATTTTAGCGGTTATTTTGATTGAAATAACCAAATGAAATTATACAATTTCTATTTTATATGTTCCACAATTTAAAAGTAGTTCGGGGTAACGTTTTAGTAATACTTTTAGACGCCAAAAAAGTGTTAATAAGCTTCTTTTTGATTTTGAGATTTATTTTATATAAGTATTGTGTTTCTACAGTAATGAGAAAGTTTGATCAAAATATAAACTTAGTTTTGAATATTTTGTGTTGCCATGTGATATGGCGAGATGAGAATTATTAGGTGACTCAAATAAAAAGTCGAGTCTTGGAATATTGGCGGTACATAACATTACTACATAACTTGTTTGTTGTTTTTAATTGATAATATTTTACTTTGATCTAAATAATAAAAAACTTCTAAAAAGATACTATAAAAATAGTCAGTGCAACATCTAATTTTGACAAACAAAAGATGCAGGATTGCTTTGCGAAGCTGCTGAGCAAAGAGTTAATAATCAAAATTCAACAAACCTTATGCGTAATTTATGCTAATCAGTGACGCAGGAATCACCGTTGAATGAGCAATTTAAAATAACATATCGTACACCTCAAATAAGAACAAAAACAAAAATGAATATGATAAATATAATGAAATGATTGTATGTAAAAATTTTACGGATATGCTTTTATATTTGTGGCAATGTAAAGCGTTTCTTGATGATAAGACCATTTGGTCTTCTGCAAGTTTTCCGCGTTTGTAAAACCACTTCACAAAATTTTGTTTTTATTTATATATTCACTGACAACGAATCTTTATTATGTAGTTATGAATTTGTAATATTAAGAAACAAAAAATAAGCTTAAAATAAAAAAATAAAAAATCACAAATAAGATGTGTAATATTGTGTTGCTTTATTAATTATCCTGATATTTTGTTTAATATCCTATAAAATTGTTAAAGATTTCGCATATCTTATTAGGACATTGAATTAAACTGCTCTCGGTGCAGTTTTGTTCAATGTCTAAATAAGATATGCAAATATCTTTTTAATTTTTGATAAATAGACTCTAAGTACCGTGTTTATAATAATTCTAAATTAAAGATAATACATTGAGACACTTAAAATAAAAAAAAAATACAAGAGCAGTAATACCCTCCTAAACATTAAACTCGTTTTACCAACAATATGTAAATTGGTCAGTTGATCAAACCAATTCTCAGGTGACGATTTACCAGCAATTAAATGTAATGTATAAATATATCAATATCCTAACTCCAGCTAATTTTTCTCGTAAGTTTGACAAAAATCTTATGAAATATATTTCTCAAGAACAAATCAATTAAGTACTTTCAAACTGCCAATGAAACTTAATACAGAATATTCAATAGCAGTTCGAGATTCTAAGTTATAAAATTGTTTTCAAAAAAATAATTCAAATATGGTTAATAATTAAACTTATTTAAGTTTTAAGTAAAAAAGGATATTTTTGATTTAGCAAAAAAAACTCAAAAAAATTAATTTATTCGACTAAATTTTTCGTCGTAAACTTGGTAGTTATATCTTTTGATGTATGATTAATTATGATAATTATGATAATGTATAATTAATTAATTCTTTGTAAATATGTTAAACATATTTCAAATCCTTTGATTATTTAAATTCGAAAATAGTTATTGCAATATATGTATTATTTGTAATTGTTAAAACAATTTACTTTCTTATTATATCAGTAATTTATTTTATCAGTTATGAGTTTTAGTGAATTCTTTTAAATATTTTATAATATTAAAGTTCAATGGAAAGATTGTGGGTGTATTTCTCGGTAATATGTTACTTTTCTACGATTTAGTAATAAGCCTAAAAAAAGTCACTGCAAATTCATATGTATGTTTTTGTGATGTTTAGACAACCAAGTGAAATATTGAAACTCTTAAAAAAATAATCTAATAAAGATGTTTTTTCTTTGTTGCTAAAGATTTGCATGGTAACGAAGTTAGGTTTGCAGACTGTATTTAAATTTGAATGACATTTTCTTGCATATCATTTAAATCATAGATTCATGTCATAGGTTTATTTCTCTCTCTTTTTAGATATTTGATAAACTGCATCGCCATTAAAAACTGCTTTAACAGCTGCTCGCATTTCATTTTTATCAACTTTACCTCTAGGCGGTCTATCTGTTTTTCTTTTTTTATAATACACCGTGTTTAACAATAAAAAAAAAAGCATCTTTATATAAGTTTATTATATTCTTAATTTTTGGATAAAAGATCTTTATTTATATTGTTCTTCTTTGTTAACAAAATCAAATATAAAAAGTTATATTTATTTTGTGATTTTTATTTTAACTGCTCCAAGAAGATCTATTGGTCACAGAGTACGTGGGAGAGCATTTTTACCTTTCTTCGCCTCCATCCTTACCGATGGCAAAAATATGCCCAGAGCCCTCTTTGAACCTGGATCTCTTTTTTCTTTTTTTGCTTCTAAAGCAAGTACTCTAACCACTGCACTATGGCTGCTTATTTTTATATATATATATTTATTATATATTATTTATATATATATATGTATACAGATGTAGTGTTTTCTTCATTTTTAGTTAAGTTCAACAGCTACTTTAATTTTTGACCTGAATATACCATACTGTAACGGTGTCTGAATGTCGATCCCATCTTGATGTAAATGTCGACAAATGGTTTCCGCTTTTCTGGTTAATAACTTTGAAGATGTTACTTATTTGGTTGTAGTTTTGGTTTTGGTGTAGTTCTTGTTGGTACTTGTGGACTATTTTTCTAAACCTTTAGACTCTTTTTTTCTGTCAAGGACTCGGATTCAAAAGTCAAATTTGTTGCCGTTGCAGTTACTGTTGTTACAGTAGGCTTCAAGAGTGTTTTTTTGCATTGATGAATAGTTTTTAAACTAGCAGCCTTCCCAACTGCATATCAAACTTGTTCTTTGGTTTCAATCTGAAAATAATACAATACTTTGTCCTCGCTGCAGAGCCAATCCTTATCTTTTTTTGTGAAGCAGAAAACTTCATTCAATTGATCGTATTATCTTTGTTTTACGCATTTATCGTACATCAACAGTACTTGATCCGGTTTTGCCTGTACTACTTGAGTTGATAAATATGAAACATTTAATTTTTTCTGCCATAAACAAGGTACTTCTTTTTCAACTAGCTTTATGCGTTCTCGTCTTTTTTTGATAGGTTTCCCCATGAACAGATAGCAACCAACATTTTGGATTTTGAGTGGTATCATTTCGTTTTTCTCTAGTGATTGCTCTTCTAGTGGAGCAATTTGTCCTATGTGACTTATAAAATGGTACAAGATTCTTCATACAGATTGTCTTGTTTCTTTTAGTTATGGTGTAAGCACTTTTTCACAATAATATTAAATGAAAGTACTAATGTATTCCTTTATTATTTGACTGCCAACTGGCAAATACAGATTTATATAAAATTACTAGAGTGCTCAATCAGACGGCTCATAAATATGAAGCGTCTGATATAAATATGTATTTACCAGTTGGCAGTCAAACAATAAAAAAATATGTTTGAATAGATGTTTTTAGATTTTTCTGAAACTTTCTAGACTTTTCTAGAAGTTTATGAAAATTAGAAAAATTTATACTATATAGTCTAAATTTTGCTAATTTTCATGACCTTCTAAAAGACTCTAGAAAGTTCTAGAAAGGTCTAGAAAGTCTCAGAGAATTTTAAAAAACTCTTGAACAATTCAGAAAACTATAGAAAGTTCCATAGGATTTAAGAAAATTCTCGGCTTCAAAAAATCATAATTCTACTGTCTGCATATACTACTTATAAATATTTCTGCTTAGGCTTCCATATATATATATATACATATATATTTATGAATATATATATATATATATATATATATATATATATATATCTATATATATATTTGTATATATATATGTATATATATACATATATATATGTATGTATATATATATATGTATATATATATATATATATATATATATATATATATATATATATATATATATATATATATATATATATATATATATATATATATATACAGGGTTGCCAGGAGGGAGGGGCAAATGGGGCATACGTGCCCCGGGCGCCAAGGTAATAGGAGCGCCAAAAGACAAAAGAAAAAAAAACAAAAAGTAAAAAAAAATTGAAAAAAGTAAAAATAATTTTATAAGAAGGTATTAAGTCTTATCCAAACAAAACATTTTACTCATAAATCTTATAAATGTTCTTATAACAATACTGAAAAAAATTTATTAACAATTTTAAATAACAAAGTTAAAAAGAGCAAAACTAATTTAATTAATTTTATTCACCTAGATTTAACAACACCCTTAGGAATATTAAAATCTCAACGCAAATCAAATGTCACGCCCACCCTCGAAAAAAGAAAAAGTCAAGACTTATATCTACAAGATGGTGTCACCTATATCATGCAAGTTGATGGAGAGAATTAGATAGGATTATAAAACACTGTGTACAATCTAATATCAAGTCTCAAAATGGATTTGTACATCACAATGATTGCAAACAAGCCTGATTAAATCCCGTAATATCTTAACGAAAGTAGTTTACCATGGACGCCAAGTTGACATGTTACCTAGTTTTAAATGACTTGGTCAAAGCTTTCAATACAATGTCACACAAAATCTTCTTTATAAAATTGATGCCTATAACATTTAAAGTCAGCAATTAAACTGTATTTCTAGTTGGCTAGCTAATGAGTAATTGAATGATAATGAGTAATACAAAACAATGAGTAATAATCGAAGAATAAACGTCTGAGTGAAAAAGTCTGACGATTGGCGTCCGTCAAGGATCATTTTTTGCATCACTGCTATTTGTGTCCTTTGTCAATGACTAACCAGACTGCATTTATAGACATACCAAATTATACGCCAATCATTGTAAGATCATATGAGTTATCGATGTCAATGAATTTCCTTATGATTATGAAAAAATTTAAGCGGACACCGACAACTCTGTAAATTGGTCGCACAACTGCCTTGTGAATTTCAACGTCAAGAAGTGCAAAGTAATGCAAGTTGGTTGTCACAAAAACTGATTAATAATACAATGGTTAACATTGATGGTAACGGACACAATCTAGTTTCAACATGCATTGAGCGTGACCTTGGAGTACTAAACATTAACAACCTCAAAGTACAAGTAGAAGCAGCAGTTTGGGTTGGCAATCAAATACTTTGTTGTCTCAAGAAGACGTTTTAATGTCAGAGCTCTCTAGTTATGGAAAAAACTGTACAAGCTGTTCATTATTCCTCATCTAGAGTTTTGTATTTGTAAATCTCTCTACTCAAACGTGTCCAGTAACGCGTAACATTGTTAATTAAACATTTTAGTTATGATGAGAAACTAAAAATACTTGGGTTAACTGCGCTCTAAGAACGCAGTGACCTTATACTACAATACAAAATTGCTTATCATTTACAATTAAAATTTAGACAGTAAAAACTGTTTTTTTTTAAAACTCTCATTTTTATGGTTGAAAGATGAAGAACTGGCAAATGTTAAATCTTGTGAAGTAGAAAACAACTTTGTGTAAGATATTTCACATCTTAATAGTTTGAAGGAGCCTTCCTTTTTTTACTTGTGAAAACACTTTAGGCTTTTTCAACCAATTATACTCAAAGGGTCTATAGCATATTGTCCAATCTATATGCATTCTAATTTTAATTTAGCTTTTAAAAAGAAAAAAAAAAAATTCCTATACTAATTTCAAAGAATCTGTTTAATTCTAATCAGTGAATGTATTGCAAAAGTGTTATTATTCTAGATACATTGCTTGAAAATATGTATGCTACCTAACAATATTAGAAATAAAAAAAACAATCATTAACTTGTATAATTGTGCATGCTTTTGATTTTAAACTACCCATTTTATAGAGGCGCCTAATTGCTGCTATGCCCCGGGAGTCATTTTTTCGGAACCGTTTTTTCAAAAATTGTTTTTTTTTCATATTAAATGCTTCTACAGCTTACTAATAGCAACCAAACAAGAAGTGAATAGTTAAGTTACAAAATGGTGCAAACAAAATTACTTAACTCAAAAAGATATTGAAAGTGTGAGGTGCCTTGTAAAAGTTAAAAAAATACTTTTTGTCGTCATAATCAAACTTTTTAGAAATAAAAATTAGTAATGGTATATTCTCTTACCAAAACATAATTAATTTGGTACATTTAATATTTATAACACCCTGATAATCAGCCCTCTATAATAAGTTATGTAAGTATGGAGATAACGCAATTGGATCATAAGTGCATACGAGTCAAGGGTGTAAGTTCTGCTCTAGAATATTCTTTCTTTAAAATATAAAATGAAACTTAAAGTTGTGGCAAAGTGGTTTGAGACTAAGTAAGGTAAGAGGCTAAACCAAAAGTTTTGTGGTTCGACGTTGGTTTTAATCCTATAAGCATCCTGGGTAATCAAGGAAGCGTGAACTCCCAAGTTAAATGAAACTTAATCACTTAAAAAAGGTATGAAATTAATTCTTTTTTTTAAATTTAAACAAGCCATTTTTTTATGTACCTTTTTTATTACCAAATATATTCTGCACGAAAGTTATTAAAACATCTCTATAGGAACTTTTTTATCTTGCAACCATGGTTTCAAGTGCAAATCTTGAAACAGCTTATACTTTAAAATCTTTAAGCTAGTTGCGATTTTCCCATAAGTACAAATAATATATGATTACAAATTAAATCACATTAAATCTCTTACAACTTACGGTCACAGAGGGGCAAGTTGGGCCATTACAATACCTCAAAAACTACGCATCAAATGATAAAACATATAATGGATGAATGTTGGGGAATAAAGATTAAAACAATGCGCAACAAAAGATTGTTGGATAGCAATTAAGTAAGATAAACGGATACTTTTTTAATTTTGGACCAAAAAAATATTTTTTCTACCATTTTTCTCTTAGATGCTTATAATTTTTCTTTATCTGTCATCAAGTAAATTTTATTATTTTAATATTTTATTGGACTTTAGATTAAAATTACGTCATTAAAGTGTATAAAATAAAAAGTTTATAAATTATACACACACTTACTGTTGGTAAAAGTTTTATTGATGATTCACCCAAGTTTTATACCATGCATATTCATCTATTTGTTGATCGTTCAACTTACCCTACACTATTGCTTAACTTACCCAGCTGGGGCAGGTTAAGCAGCTCCGAAAATTTTCTGCAATATCTTTTAAAAAAATCAAAAAATATTATTTTTTCTTAACAAATTTTTATCAGGTTAAATTTTCAATAAGTGAAAAAAATTATGTAAATCCAACGCACCGTTTATGAGATCTTTTAGATTTAGTAAAAATTGCTTAACTAGCCCTGCTCTGCACTAATAATAATATTTATATTAATATAATTATTATTAATATTTATTGCTAAAATACACAGTAAAAAAACTATCGCTAACATAACAGTTACATAACGGGTAGTGAGATTTTTAGCGTTATGTTTACCATTATGTCTTAATGTCTTAAGCGTTATGTTCCGCAAATTTATTTACGTATTCTTTTGTCAATGGAAAGCGTTATGTTATACCATTATGTTACCCGTTATTTTACCCGTTATGTTACCTGTTATGTTACCCGTTATACTAGTTTATTACGTAAGTTAGGGTATGACATCATATAAATATTTGTAAAAAAGCGGGGTTTTTTGCAGTTTGTGTTATATGTTTACGATTTTTTTTATAAGCTTTTTTTAGAGCGCTCAAAGAGCTTTTATATTAAAACTGTTTAAAATTGTTTTGAACAAAAAGCATACAACAAACAAAAAATTATAAAATAATCAAATAAAACATTTACATTTTATTACTATAAGATATGCAATGAACGTTATTGCATATTTTACCATAAAATTATGCAATAACTTTATTGCTTATTTTATAGTTTTATAATAAAATGTTTTTAAGATTTATATGATTATTTTAGTATTCTTTGTTTGCTTGTTTTATGTTTCAAAGGATTTTTTTTTCAAAACAAAAAAAATTATATATATATATATATATATATATATATATATATATATATATATATATATATATATATATATATATATATAACAACAATAATCTGATTAATGATCTTGCAGTTTTAGGTAAAGAAAATAAAACTAAAAGTAACTTGAAAAATGGGGCCTCAATTGCAAAAATAGGATTAGTTTAATGCAGAGTTTCAAGCCATAAAGGGCAATTTTTACCTTAAATAATGATAATGGAAAGTAAGAAAGTAAATTTTAGAAAAAAGATACTGATACTAAAATCCATAAAGAGTGCAACTCAAAATCAGTTAATGGTCTATTTAGAGAAATAATCATAAATAAAAATATAATCAAATGAGTTTATCATTTCAAAACCAGGATCGATGCACTAAGCAGTCCTGTTTTAGTAGAATTAACCAGCAATACAAACAGAGTAGAAGTTTTGAAAGCTGCTGTAAAGCTAAAGACATTCAATAATTTTAAAAAAGTTTACATTAATCTAGATCAAACTGAGTTCAAAACGAAACAAAAGAAAGAACTAGTTATCGACAAAAAAAAAATTGCAACACAAAACTTGCTATAGAAGAAACTCTCATTAAGCCCTTTTGATATGGTATTCAAGGGATTAGAGTCTGCAAAATCTGTATCAAGTAAATTGACAATACAATACCTTCATCTGTCTTGCCGGTATACTAATGCAGCATTGTTAAACAACAAGTTTAATGAATCAATAATTGATATTGAACTTAAGCAACCACATATCTAACGATATATATAACGGGTATTTACCGTTATTTTCAATGTATTATTCGTATGAAAAAAACGTAACCGCAATACCGTTACGTTTTTTTTTCAAACAAATTATATGTTGAACATAACGTAAATTACCCGTTATGTTTAATGTATAATTCGTATAAAAAAACATAACGGTATTTGCCGTTATTTTTTTTTCATACGAATTATACATTGAACATAATAGTAATTACCCGTTATAAAACACGAAATCTAGCGTTATGTTTTTTTAAAATATAGCGGGTCTTTTTTTTATTGTATATTTAAACAGGTGTTTTTATTAATATAATAAAATCTAAATCATGAATTAATATGATAAAATTTAAAAAATAAATAAATTCTCTAAATAAACAAATGAAGTTATATCTTTGTAAACATGATAGTACAATATTTCTTTCTAATCTATGATTGTTATCCCGTACCAAAGAAACCGGACCTGAACGAGTAAAGATGATGTTGATTGTGAATTTCTGTGCTAAGTTATTTGGTCTATATTATGTATAAGTCCATACTGTTGTATAAAATCTTTTTTCGCACGTATTTTTTTTGTTATTAAGCCCAATGCTTTTAGTCTATTTTCATGTGACAAGCCTTAAACTGCGAAATTAACTTCATTGCTCTACTTTGCATTTTTTCTAAACCATCAAAATCCTGTCGTAAAAAAGGTTGCCATACGGGTATAGCAAACTCAAAAATCGGTCTCACATAAAAATATATACATTTAGTTAGACTTTAAGCTTTTTGCTTTTCTTATCGCTGAACTCACTTGATCATGACCACTTATGGTCGAATAAACTAAGAACACCTAAATCCCTTTCAACTACTGTTGTATTCAATGCATGCTCCTCGTTGTCTTCAATTAACTATAATTCATTTGTGGTTTATTTTTACCTAAATGCATCACTTTACACTTTTTAACATTCAACTTAAACAACCAGATATCCATCCATTTTACAAATACTTTGATTTTATTTCGCAATGACTTGTGATCTTCAATATTTTCTATAATTTTGATTAGTATACTATCATGTGCGTATAATTTACAATTTAAATGAACAACTGACGGTAAATCATTCACAAAAATCAAGAATAATAAAGGATCAAGCAGAGAATCTTGAGGTACACTACAAAAAGTTTCAGGCTATTTTGATACATTCACCAATCACAACTTTTTTCTTTCTTATTTCAAAAAAACAATACGATCTCCAGTATCAAGCTTTAATATATCAGTTAGTACACCCTTGATGCCGTATGCTTCATATTTTTTTCAAAACCCATTTATGTGAGACTTACCAAAGGCTGTGGCCAAATCTTTATAAATTATATCTATCGCAAAATCGTCACTAATGCTGCCTTTTAAATACCTAATAATTTAAATAATTAAAACAAAAGACATTTTGTGTTAGACAATGTGATGGCAAATTCATTCTTACTTAACTTTGTATTGGTTCATACTTGATAAAATTTGTTTTGACTGTTTTTGCACTCCGTGGGTTTTCCTATATGATCTACTTTTCTACGTGGATCATATAGGAAAAACACTCAATTTTTTCAAAAAACTTGATTTTTTTTTAATATATCATTTGAAGCACAACTTACCATTCTTCCGGAAAATACATACACTTTCCATAAAATAATTACAAATATTATTATTTTAATCAGTTTAAATTTTTTAATCTAACGGAAAGTATGTTGATTAAAAAAATTGAAATCATGAAACAGTGTTTTAAATTTTTTCAATTTTTATTTTACCTCAGAGTTTGTTGAAATTTGCCTAAAATATAATTTATATTTTCTTTTTTTAGTGAAATTTTGAGTTTTATCAATCATTAAAAATACAATAAAGTAACTAAGAACCGTCGAAAATTCTTCTTTAAAAATTTTTTTTTTCTATACGATCAACCTTATGGATCCTACATAAATTTAAAAGCCACTTGTCGTTTTACATGTTTTTAAAGTTTTTCTGACGCAATTCTCTGAAATTTTAACCTTTATTCTATTTCTCCGTTGCTTACCACGAAGCCATTCTTCATACTACGGGTGGGTTAATCGCAGAATGCCAATAGCTTTTGTGATACAAATAAATATATCAAAAAATCATACTGCACTTGTTTTTACGAGGCCGATAAGTTGTCATCTTGCATTGTCATTGAATGTTAATATTGTTGCAATTTATTTCCAGACTTTTGCGAGATAAAAAGTTTCACAACTTTTTTATAATTTTAAAGCGGTATAAAGTGTATTTTGTTGATAAAATTATTTTACTATCACAAACAAACTACTTCTAGATGTTTTTTATCAATTTTTATCTAAAAGTTAGGTTTTGATGTATTAACGTTATGAATTAATTTTTCATTTATCATATTTGAGAAAGGAAAAAATGATTTCTTAAAGCGAAAAAATTGCAAAACTATTTTACATTTCTTCAAAATGAAGAAACGGGGAAGTTCTATTTGCTCATGGGAGGGGGAACTAATAATAAAAAAAAGTATGCATATATATATATATATATATATATATATATATATATATATATATATATATATATATATATACATGCATATATATTCAATTCGATGGGTCTGGTCAGAGAAGCAACATTGGTAAGAGAGAAAGTGTGAATTTCCAGGTTAAATCTATTTCAGCGGCGCTCTATCATTAGACCGTTAGGTCATGTGTTTGTGAATGTGTGTGTGCGTACATGCGTGTGTGCGAGCGCGCGCACGCGCGCGCATGTGTGAGTGTGTTTATCTGTATGTCTGTGCGTGTGTATGTATTTGATTACCTTTCTAAATGTCATTATTTTTACAAGAGTGCAGGTAATGAATTAAAAAATAAATGGTTGCAAAATCAATAAACAAAACTAAAACAGTCAAGCATGTTTAAAATTTATTTAGTAAGAAGTTTACAAATGGGAATCTCATAAATCTATTTTATTATGTAAAAATTTAAGAAAACTATTTAACTACAAAACTTTTAAAAAATGCCAAATAATCGCAACCTTTTGCTGCAAATTCATTTTTAAACCACGTAACTCACGAATCCGTGCATTCACGAATAAATATAGTTAAACAAAATCGGTAATGTAAGTTTTACCAAAAAATTAAAATTTTAAAAATAATTAATTTTAATTTTTTTTTTAAAGATTATTTAAATTTCGAATAGCTCAATGCTTGAAGTGAAGCGGGATGCTGTGTGTTGTTATACCGTCACCTTTTTATAAAGTATAAACCATCTCGCTACCTTTTTATAAATCTCTCTATATGAATGACTAGATTGGATAGTATTTTTAATTTACCGAATACCATTCCGTTACTTTTTTTCTCCACTCAAGCACTGAAGTAGCTTAAACAATCCTAAACACTTTAACTTATTGTTTATCAACAAATAAACCACACATTTTTATTTTGAAACATTTTTGCTTTGATATAATAATGGGTATATTTGTAAATATGTTTACTTCAACTATATCATTTCGTGCAGTGTTCCCGTAAATAAGCATTGTGTCAGGGTCGTAAGCAAACACATCTAGCACTTGAATCGGAAGAACTAAAAAAAAAGTTTAAAATTTAATTCCTAATTTTTTTTTTTTTAACTTTTAATAGAAAAATAATGCTTACACTTGATTATCCCTGATGATATTTCACGCTGGTAACAAGGAGATTGTTGTCTAAAAATTTATTTGTTTAGATTAACATGGATAATAAAAACAACTACCGAATCGTCAAAAAAATCCATTATTGATTTTAACATCAAATTCGTTATTGCTGATATATATTTTTATTGTATTTGTTTTCCAATAGAGTATTACTTGCAATGTATGACGGGAGGCTTGAATATAAAACTTACCAAAAATAACTTTTATATGTAGTATAATTTTATATATTTTTAAACTGATTTTGTATTCTACTTTATCAGTTCTTTAGAAATTTTTATATTAAATTAAATTGACTGTTAAACTTTTCTATATAGAGAGTAAATCACAAGATCTACAAATTCTAATTTCATGGTTCTAATTTCATCGCATAAACTAATATTTATACTTTTTTACTTGTTTGATTTTTAGTTCTATTATTTGTATGTTAAAAAGAAATAAAACTAAAAAAAATTAAAAAGCTAAATTTTTATGCATTATTAAAAATATAATATGCATTTTTAAATTACTTCAATAAATTGGCTATATTTTCTGTCATTTAAATATTAAAGCCATTAAATTATTTGCGAAAAAACATTAATTTTCAAATCTTTGAAAATAAAAATATTTTAATAAAATTTAATGTCTAATTATAAATTACGAATATATATAAAGTAAAACAAAATTTGACGCCCCTAGATTCAGTTTGATCTAATGCGTACATTAAACAGGCCTACTTACCGTGTGAATGGTGTCAAAAATTGGAGGCAATATAGTTATATTTCCATATCTTTTTAAAGTTATATTTCGTCCAATTTTTTAAAGTATTTAATTATATTTCTCTAAAACATTAGTTTTAAACCCTGGGTTGGAAATTGTAACGGACCTTATGACAAAATTTCCTACAAGAAAACCTTTCTTAATTTTTGCGAACACCTGAAGAAAAAAATGCGGCTGGAAGTCATACCCAGAATGTTTTATCATGGTAAGAAAGACATTGTTAATTTTGAGAAACACTCGCCTGTTGACACGCTTTAAACAAAAAATTATGAAAAAATAGGACTTTCTTATTTTTTGTGTTTACTACCAAGTTTCATACTTAAACATCTGGTTGTCTCAGAAATAATTTAAGATCTCATTAAAAGAAACGTTCAACCTGAGAAGCATCAGCTCTCTAAAGTTGTATAACTATTTAATGATTTCAAAAAACAAAAAAAACAACAAAAAGATACTAGAAACTATATCTTTAATGGAGTAAATATATTGTTAATTTCTAAATCAGGAAATCAAGACCCAATTTAATTAATAAAGTTCTTCCACAACCTAGATGTTTCATAACAATTTATAGAAGAATTATTACCTAACAAATAACAATAAAAGTTACATCTTAAGTTAAAGTAACAATCAATCAAGGAAATGTATATAGAAAAGATTTTTTTAAACTTTTCAGTAGTTACTAGAGTTTTAATTTTTAATTTAACAAAGTTTTTGTTACTATGTTACAGTATCATATAACAGTTTTCAAAAATCGGTTAATAATCAAGGCCGGGTTAAGGGTCATGGGGGCCGAATCCAAAAACTATTTGGGTGCCCATTCTAAAAAAATATATATATGAAATTAAATGTAGCAAAAACTGAAATTACTCATATCATGAAATTACTCATTATCATAAAGAAATTGTATTTTCCTTTCTCATTCGCAATTTTAATTACGACATCTTTAATCATCAATTGTTATCGAAAAAAGAGCATTTAAACGAGCATTTAATTTAGGAACGGAGACCATCTTTAACTTTTGCCATATTTGAAAATGTTAATATTTTTTTTGCACTTCAATTAGTAAAGAGATAAGTAAGAAAAATCCGATATGAATCAACAACATTCATTGGAAAAACTGATTCTAATTTATTTGGCAGCAGTAAAAATGAAAGGAACGGCCATAGTCAGAAAAATAGTTAGAAAACCGAACTTTTTCTTTTGTAAAAAATCTTTTTCTATATAAATTGCATTAAAAACTTAAAAGTAAAAATATACATGTGACGTAAAATAAACTGGAAACCCTAAACCCCTATTAGTTATTTTGATAAACATGGGTACTTTTTTATCTCGCTTATATTTTTTTTAATTTGACAATAAGTGTTGTCTAATTACAAATAATACATGCATACATGTTTGTATATGTATATATATATATATATATATATATATATATATATATATATATATATATATATATATATATATATATATATATATATAAATTATGTTAGTGTATTCTCCAAACAGAGTGCTCAATGTTCTAAGAGAACAGAGCAATAATAAATAAGTAACAACACTCATCTAATTTTTGATTTCTTCAACACTGTGTTTCAAAATCAGTAGGTTCATCAGGAAGAGACATTCTTCCGATAAACCTACTGATGGTGAAACACAGTGTTAAAGAAATCAAAAATTAGATAAGTGTTTTTCTAATTTATATATATATATATATATATATATATATATACATTTATATATATATATATATATATATATATATATATATATATATATATATATATATATATATATATATATATATATAATATATATATATATATATATATATAATTTTATTATGTTTTTCTTTTAGTTGCCAAATATATTTTGACAGTATAGTCTCTTTTGAGAATTTTTTATGTTTTTTTATGGTTGGCATAAGGATTTTTCCATTCGCTCTCGGTTAAGCCGATAAATGCATTAAACATTTTCCATTCAAAGGGCATTCAATTTTTTGTTTTCAGTTACAATTTTTAGTAAATTTTCTTTGATTAGTTCATTTTTGAAAATTAATGCAACATTATGGCCTTTTATAATTCTTTCTATATTTTTGTTACAGCTATAGCTTTATACTTTAATAGCATTTCTGTTAAAAATTTTTAAAATTTTTTAGAGGAAGGGAAATGTTTCTCTAATAATTTTAAAAAAGCTATTCCAATATTTGTTAAAACATTTCTTTCTTTTTAACTTTTAGCTTAAATTATTTTAATCCACTTTTTTTACATGCATCTTTATACGCACGTTCAGAAGATTTAAAAATAATTTTATTAGAAGTGTTTTGATTTAGTCTATTGTTAAATGAAATAAGAATTTATTTTAAGATTTGAGGGAGTTGTTTGAGTTTATATTAGTATAAGTAGTTCATCATTAGGATTTTATAAGGCCGATAAAAACTTTCCGAGAGGGTCCTTCGCAAACACATCTAGCACTTGAATCGGAAGAACTAAAAAAAAGTTTGAAAAATACTTCCTAATTTTTTTTTTTTTAAACTTTTACTAGGTTAAATGTGACATCAAAATTAATAATTTCAGATAAAAATTTGTTTTACTAAACCTTCAAGAATAGAACTGTTTATTTAATATTTACATAAATGATATTACTCTCATAAATATTCCTTCCCAAAGTAATGTATAACGTTAAGTTAATCTTCGAGTATTTATGGGAGCTACCAAGTTGTTATAAAGAAAACACTGCGAGACATCAAAATATTTTGACATTAATGTTTAAATGTTTGACAAAAGACGAACAAGTATTTGTAGTACCGTCAACTTCATCATTAGATAACTCTTTAGAAATAGATACTTTACTTATTTTGTTATGCATCATTTACTCGTTTTTATTAATATAATATAATTGAACAATGGGCAAACCGTCGGATAGTGTAAGGTTTTACTTTTAATTTTGGATAAACTATGCTAAGAAAACAAAATTTTTAAATGTTGATTTGATAGTATTAAGGTCTTTATGCCACTTCACTTATTCCAAAATAAGTGTATTAAAAAACACGAGTATAACAACTCTTTAGGAAAAAGAAAGTTAAATTGAGGATATCAAAATAGTTTTCAGCAATTAAAAAAAACATTTTGACATTTATTATGTAATATACCACATTAAATAATTGATATTTTTTGTAGAAAGATACAAAAAAACCTAGCTATAAAGAATGAAAATAGCCTTTGCATATACTGCATTTTTACATATACTGCATTTTTTTAAATAATAATTTTACTCCTTTTTCATGCTAGAGCATTCATTGCATGAAACAATTTATTGAAAGTTCTAAAAGTTAATCAAACATTTTTTTGCCTATGATCAGGAGAAGTTAACGTCCTTGCTTTTAATCAGAAGAAAATAAAGTTCTTGCTTATGATCAGAAGAAAATAACGTCATTAATTGTGATCAGAAGAAAATGACGTTGTAGATCAATCAGTAAGCAAAGTTTTAATATGGTTGTAATTTTAAATGAATTCAAAATCAAGCAAAACTACTAAAAAACTGATAATATTTTCAAATAAAATTGTTATTAGTATACCATTTATGGAGATATTTAAAGATAACATTATTTTGTTCATTTATATGAAACTTAAGCTAATAAAACAAAGCTAAAGAAAAACAGTGGCGTACAAATATTTTTTAAATAATGTCTTTAAAATTTTTTTTTAAATTACCAAGAAAACTAAAATATAAAGATAAAAGATAAAGATATATGTATTGGCTAACACGATTGGCAACGTCAATTAAAAATAATTAGTATAAATAATTAAATTATTCTAAAATTGATTAATACCTATTTCACGTTATTTTATAAAAAAAGCGATTATGCTATTATAAAGGTCCGCATAATATTTATTCAATTACTTTTGATAGCTCTAAGTTAGTTTAAGGTAAGGAAATAATCTTTTACAACTATTTTGCAATTATTATTATTGAAAATAATTATTGTTATTGAAATTAATAAATGACCTAAATTATTATTATTATTGAAAATAATAATTATTATTGAAAATAATTACTATTATTGAAAATAATTACTATTATTGAAAATAATTACTATTATTGAAAATAATTACTATTATTGAAAAAAATTACTATTATTGAAAATAATTACTATTATTGAAAATAATTACTATTATTGAAAATAATTACTATTATTGAAAATAATTACTATTATTGAAAATAATTACTATTATTGAAAATAATTACTATTATTGAAAATAATTACTATTATTGAAAATAATTACTATTATTGAAATTAATAAATGACCTAAGACTTCGATTTTTTATACGATGTTAAACCGATATAAAATTAATTATTTTTGGTTATAAATATTGTTTTCTATTTTATGTTAAGTTTAGTTAAAAAGTAAATACTTAGTGAAAAAAAAAATGCAGTTATATAAAAATATAAGTAACTTTAATTGTATGACTCTTTCAAAACTATTATACGATGCATATGAACTTGCTTACTTTTGTCTTAATATGTTTATGCATAAACATTGAGGTATAAACATACCTAATCTGCAGAGTTCCACATATAAAATGATGCGTTTTAGTCTGTAATGTGGTTCCGTTTAGTTGCTTATAGTTCCATGCTGAACTGATTTTAATTACTAATAAAATACAAGTTCTTTTCAAATTCAAAAAATTCAAAGATGTTTCAATTAAATAATTACAAAGCATTTAATTGAAATAGCATATATACTGTTTTAACTGATAGCATTTGATATATGTACCTGATGTAATACTTAACTCATTTTGGTTGGGAAAGCTAGTTGAACTTTAAGGTAAACATTAAAATGTTAAATATAATTTTTTTGCTTAAATATATACCTGGTGCAATTGGTCTTTCAATTGGTGTTGAGATTGTTTGTTGGTTAACTCCAAAGACAGGATCTTTGCCACCATAAACCCAACTAGAATGCACAGCAATAAACACATTAGCTTTTGCAGTTGCGATATCTACACCGTAAACTGTTTTAGCAGCTACATAAGAATCTTCTAAAAGTTTGTTTACCTAAATTAAATTAAAAAAATCTTTTTATTAGTTTTAAAACGTAAATATAAGAAAAAGACAAAATAGGTTCCCCAATGCTTTGTCCCCAAGGAAAATGTTTTCCTTGTGTAGCGAATATAAATTCCGAGGGAATACAACATTTCTTTCCTACCCTGTTATAAATATTTCCCAAAAAATTTTTTGCTAAAACTTTTGTTTTTTGATGAAATATTCAAAATTATTTTAACCCTATTTATTTTTTAAGTCCCATGTCTAAACGGTATTTATTACCTAGATCCTACAGCGTTGATTACGCTAATATTATTATAATAAATTTTACGCTGATATTATTAAAATAGAATTGTTATTATTAGATGCAACAGTTGATTATAGCAGACAGCTAGGCAGAATTTTTACGTAGCCCATAAGGTTTTATTTTTAGGTAAACGGAACAAAATAGAATAAAAATGTAGTTTAACAGTTTAAACAAAGTTAAAGAATATTAAGTTACATAGTCTAAATGTTGATAAATTGCATCAATTATTCACGTTCACGTGTTTATGAAAAGAATTTTAAAATAGTTGCGACGATTGGTGTTTTTGTTTGGTTTCTGATTGGTGTTTCTGTTTGGTTTCTGATTGGTGTTTCTGCTTGGTTTATGATTGATGTTTCTGTTTGGTTTCTGATTAGTGTTTGTGTAAAGTAAAAAAGACGAGGAAGCATCAAATTGTTTTTAATTTCTACGTCATATTATCTTTTTCATGCATTCCCAACTAAAATGTAAAGGCAGCTGCGTAGGCACTACAACCTGATGTGTTTTGTTGTTGTGCACGCAATATTACTTTTCCTGGAAGAAGACCATCGAGACAAATTTCCAGCATAGAATTGTCTTATTTGAGCTTTAAAATTGGTTTAAAATGCTAAAAATTGTATAAATACAATATCTCGCCTTTAATGCAAGCGTTGTTGCATAACTGTCAGCCAATTGAGAAGAATGATGATCGTCGAATTTGGGAAAAATGATGATGTTGTATATATAATAATTATTATTACAATAAATCTAAAAATAAATAAAACAAAGGTTGTTCGCAATTTACTGTGAAATCCAGGTCACTGATTTTACCGTAAATTGCTTTTTTTTTTTTTAAAAAAGGCGCGAAATCAGTAAAAAAACAGCATGTTGAATATACCTAAAAAAACTGCATGTTGAATATACCTGAAGCCTTAGCTTTGCTAAGCTAAGGCTTTAGGTATATTCAACATGCTGTTTTTTGGTGGCTGATTCCAATTTTTTTGGATTGATAGCGTTGACACTTTATTTCAATACTCTTTTATCTTGCTGCCAATAAACTCCTTTGTCCAAATCATCTATTATTGTGAACTGACCATGGAAATGTTGAGCTAACTCTTTACCCATTTGTGTGTCTTTGCGTCTGTTGCATTTCAATTTCTATTTTATAACTGCAATCTATGAAGGTGAATATTATTTATTGAAACATATTTTGTTCTATTCTGGTATTCTTATTAGCTTTTCCTCTTTTTGGGCCAATTTATTTTACAAACTCTTCTATTCATAATCATTTATAAGCTTTGCCAATTTCGGTATACTACTAAAAAATATATTTTGTTTTTCAAATCCATTGAAATCGGAGGTTTAAAGCTCTGATTTCAATGGATTTGAAAAGATATTTAAATTTAAACGAAATATATGTTTTCATATATATATATATATATATATATATATATATATATATATATATATATATATATATATATATATATATATATATATATATATATATATATGTATGTATATATATATATATATATATATATATATGTATGTATATATATATATATATATGTATGTATGCATGTATGTATGTATGTATGTATGTATGTATGTATGTATGTATGTATGTATGTATGTATGTATGTATGTATGTATGTATGTATGTATGTATGTATGTATGTATGTATGTATGTATGTATGTATGTATGTATGTATGTATACAAATATTTATTTTCATAAAGTTAAATTATGCATTTATCAGTAAGTCCATAAGGCAAGAAGTTGAAGCTTACGACTCTGCAGGCGGAGATCCAAGATCGTATAGCTGTTAAGTCACGACTTGCTTTTTAGTTAAATAAAAAGTTTTAACCTATCAAATAAAAAGAATCTTTTACTTAGGGTGGATTATTTTTTCAGGCAGCCCTTTTCAGTAAGTCCGTAAAAAACAAGTCTTACGCGAGATATATGCGTAATAGGCTTTGGCTTTGTAGGCTTTGGTTTCAATATTACGCAGTAATATTGAAACCAAAGCCTACAACCCAGTGCCGGGTGTAGGCTAGATATGCCCCCAATTGGGTGGGGGGGGGAGGATTCAGCAAACTTAAGGAGCTTTTTATTTTAGCAATACCTAGTGGTAAAATTTAGAAGATTTTGAGACCCTAATGACAGGTTTTGGTGAGTCTCTGACCCATTAGGCATGGCACTGCTAAAACCTGGTTTTTGCAGACTCAAAAAAGAGGTTGGGTGAAATAGAAATCCGCTTTACTCAGGGCCATTATATATGGGATGGCTTTTAAACTGAACCGTTCCCACCCCCCACTCTCATCCCCAAAACGTTTTTGTACGCTATTTGAAGACCCCATTTCCCCTATAACCATACCTATTTTATGGATGACTTCTAAAAAGTCTCATTAAATGTATAATCAATGCTTGGTTGAACTTATTGTGCAAAATAAATAAATAAATTGTAGTTTGTAACTCTTATTTTTCATGCAACCTTGTCTGCAATAAAATCAATATCAACCAATTAGTCAGTTAATCAGTTGCTATAATAATACTTCCATCTAAGCTGAGCTAAATATTGTTAGAAAAAGGAAAAGGCTAAGCTTGCGGTCAAATGCTTATGCGATCAAATATGTTGAAATAAGTTTTATACTTTGGTGAGAAAGAAATTATAAACTCCTTTTCGATAAATTGGCATTTACTTGGTCGGTGATTATTAAAGCCTGTTTAAACTAAAAAAAAATTGTTCTTATTAGAGACTGAAATAATTAATTTCTAATTTCTAAAACCAATTTTCACTGTTTCTTTTTTATTCTTATTTTTATAACAAGTAAAACTTTATAAACGAGAGAGTCTTAATAAGCTTGGGGTGGTAAAATTTTCCAAAAATTAATAAACGGACCACTAAATATTGGTCAGTTGACGTTTCTACACTGTATTTATAGTTGATACTAATTAAAACCAAAACAGATTTTATTAATTAGGCTCGAGCTGCTCATCTTATTTTAGATGGATAACATAGTTGTAAAAAATTTATAATCAATCATAAACTTTTTTATAAATGTCTATATCTCTTTGTACTGGAAAAAAAAAATTATTATTCGAAGACAGAAATTAAATCTAATCTAACTATAAGAATGGCATCGCAGCGGTATTTAAGAAGTGTATTAATTCAATGGGCCAAGCATGGTATAAATGGAATTAATCAATTAGACCAGATTATTTTTTGTGTGTACCATTTACTTTGCCAGACATGCTATTACATGTTTTGTATCATACATCCATACATAAATACATATGATATATATGTTTTCTTTTATATTCATCATCAATTATGCTGTTACATGCATAACTTACCAAATTCTTTTTTTATTTTTTTTTATTATGTATATTCATTGTATCTTTTAACAAAATAAATCTGCACTTTAGTAAAATTGTTCGGAAAATAGATTAAAGAGACGTATGAACCGATAAATAAAACCAGTAACGGACAATTTAGCCTCATTTATATCTGATCATACTTAAGTTTAAACCGGATTTAAGCGCATTTCAGTTATCCGTTCTTATGG
Source organism: Hydra vulgaris (assembly GCF_038396675.1). Taxonomy (NCBI): domain Eukaryota; kingdom Metazoa; phylum Cnidaria; class Hydrozoa; order Anthoathecata; family Hydridae; genus Hydra; species Hydra vulgaris. The sequence continues at coordinate 45,422,349 of NC_088923.1, read as the reverse complement.
CTCTTTTATTCAATTTCTGTGCAATTTTACTTTTAAAGTTCCTATAGAATGTTATTTGATATTGTCCAACATTCTGAAATTGAAAAGGTTTTAAATCATTTTTTATTATTGATAGCGAAAACTCAAGTTTAAAAATCGTTTCTACAAGGAATTATAAAAGTTTTATTTCTAAGAAGAATTCATTTTGAATTTCCGATGAAGGTAACTCAAATCATTTATTGCCGAGTAGAATTTAGTATTTGGGAGAGGGGATACACACACCCTTCCCACGCACCCCCTATTTCCGGCCCTGACTAACATTAACTCTTGGATTATCACTTAAAGCTTTATCAGATAATAATAAAACATTTACTTAAGTTATATTTAAGTACTTTTAAAATGTCAATACAAAAGTTAGTGATTGTAGTAGGAGTTTTTAACATTTTAAACTGTATTTTTTTACATATCAAAACATTAAATGCTAAAAGGAACAACAATAAATCATGAATATTGGTCAATTTTACAATTTCATAAAAAATTATTTTATTTAAACATCTGTCAATACTTGCATACTAGCTATTGTAACTTAGTAGTAAAGCTGTTGACGGATACCCGGGCACCCAGGTACCCCAAAGTTGGTTACCGTGCGGGAAGCATTACCAGGTAAAGATTACCCGTTGTTTGATGAATTTTAAATTCATTTCATTTACTTTTACAGAATAATCATTAATATCAATACAGAAATTTACCAATATTAACTTAAAATGTGAAAGAAGATATTGAAGAACTCGTTGTAGAAAATTTTAATGGGTAAGATTTTTCTATTACCATCAGAGTTTCTGTAATGATTAAACAAAAACTGCTCGAATTTCAAATCCAGATACCAACTTTTTATTCCTAAATTGTTATTATTATTATTATTATTATTATTATTATTATTATTATTATTATTATTATTACTATTATTATTTTTATGTAAAATGCTTTCCTTTACCTCAATTAGAACTTCTCCAACTTGTCTAATAATTTGTTTTTCGGACAAAACTCTTGCAATACCTGGGAGAAGGAAAGTATAATTATGCTATTTTAGCGCGCAAATTCAACCGGATATCTGCTGCTTTAGTGCCATTAGAATACGCCTTCTCAATTGCTGAGCGTTCAACAACGTGCATCTTTTGCAGCCAAAACAGCCCAGCTAGCACACATACATTCGGCCAACTTATGTAAAACTATTGTGAATATAGGCTACTTTTTCTCATGCAAATCCGACGATGATCAAATGTCAAGTATTAAGCAATCATATCAATTAATACTGACGTTGGTCCAACGTATGTAAAAAAATTACAAAAGTTATTTATTTTATGATCTAAACCCAATGCTGATCCAATATGTATTATCCAATGTTGATTCAATGTATATGGATCAACGTTGAAACAATGTGTACAACCCAACATTGCAAATGCAAAATTTTGAAAAATATGTCTAAATTAAACATTTTGTGATTCTTTAAATATTAAATCACAAGCAAAAAAACATGATTGTTATCTATTGATAACTATGCATCGTTTAGTAAATCTCGGTTATTCAGAGTTAACAATTTATTTAATCAAATTACAAAGTTACTTGAATTAGAGATCATCTCAAGTGAACTCTTCAAGTCTTTGTCGGTTTGACTAATAGTACTGTTGCACCTTCTAACATTGTGTGCAATTCTTGTCCGTTTTCTTTATCCTACCTTTCTAACACAACTTCTTCAATCTTTTACTCTAGTATACCTTCGTTCTACCCAAATTCACTTTACTTTTGGTCCATAAAGGAGGTAATGACGCTCTTTCGAGAGCTGAACTTGTCTTTGCAGGCCTCGATAATGTGGCCTCCACAAGGCAATTAGCTGGCGGAGGGTAAACCACAATACCATTTAAATAGTCAAATTATAATTTAAAATTATTACATTATATGATAAGTATGAATAAACGTCATTAGCAATGTTGGTTACGTTTATACAAATACATTAATTAGGTAATCTAGTTAGCAGTATAAATTGCACATTTTAACATCCACTGCAATATCTGTCCGCTTTCTCTTTGCTATCTTTCTAACTCGACTTCTTCTGACTTTCACTCTAACTTACTTCGTTCTTCTTAAACTCGCTTACTCTTGGTCAGTAAACCGGGTGATCGTTAGTGAGCTAAACTTGTCTTTGCAAGCTCGGGTATGTGGCCTCTATATTAGCTGAAGGAGGATAAACCAAAATACCCATTTGTATAGTCATTAGCAATTACGTTAAAACAAATACATTAATTAGTTTAACTAATTAATAGTATAAATTGCACATTCTGATAACCAATGCAATATCTGTCCAGTTTCTCTATGCTGGCTTTCTTAATCAATTTCTTTTGACTCTCGCTCTAACTTATTTTATTCTTCTTAAACTTGCTTACTATTGGTCAGCGAAGCGGGTGATAATGCTCTTTAATGAGCTGAACGGGCCCGGGTATGTCGCCTCAATATGGCAATTAGCTGGAGGAGAATAAACCACAATATCCAATTTATATAGTTATTGAAGTTAAAGAAAGAACATACATTAATTAGTTGCAACAGATTAAATGTATAATTGCACATACTAACATCCGGTGCAATATCTATCCGCTATCTTTATGGTATCTTTGTAACTTGTCTTCTTCTGTCTTTCACTCTAATATTCTTTATTCCTCTTAAACTCACTCTTGGTCGTCGAAGTGGGTTATGATCCTCTTTAATGAGCTGAACTTGTCTTTGCACGCCTTGGTATGTGGTCTCTATATGGAAATTAGCTGGAGGAGGATAAACCACAATGCCAATACCATTTATATAGTTATTGATATATATCGTACACCCAGATCAAGGGTGCCAAAAGTCAAAACTATGGATATTGAGTTATGAATGTCATTTGATTGGATGTAATGTGTTGTACATGGTGACAAAATATCAGAAGTCTAAAACGAATGTTTACAAAACGACATATACAAATGGCACTCTTAGTTGGAAAAAATATTAAAAACTTAAAACTTCAACCCTGATTTTCTCAGATTGACAATTTTTGACTTGAACAATATAAATATCAATATATAAAAAGAAAAATTAGACATAGAAACTTTTTAGTCGTCAAGGGCTTGAGAGTGTTCTCCATTATGTGTTTCTTAAGTGACTGGTCTGTCTGCATTTCTCTATTCTCTCTCTCTCTAACTCGCTAACATCCTGCTTTATATTTTAATATCTTTTATTTTTCCATAAATATCTTTTCCTTACCTAGCATCATTATCTGAGTGCTCCGAAAGGAGAATACTGTTGAGTATACGGGCTTTGGTAATGACTCTTTAACGCAACCGCTGGTGGAGGATAAACCAAAATCCCTTGATATATATAAATACAAATGTATAATATACATTTGTAGTTACATTTATCAATACCTATATAAATCGTTATCTCCGAATAAACAAAAATCAATAAATGATGTATATATATATAAATATATATATATATATATATATATATATATATATATATATATATATATATATATATATATATATATATATATATATATATATATACATACACACAAACATTTTTTATTCCATTAACTTTTGGTCAATCAGACCTAATGGCTGCCTATATAAATAAATCAATCAATAAATAAATGTCAGAATTTTGTAAAAACAACGCAAGCCGAACTCACTGGAAAGAAGTGTCAACCTTTTTTAAATAACTTCAATGAGTTTTAACATATTAGTCGGCCCTTCAAGCCGTTTAATACATTTTCAGCATTCATTTGTAGTTTTTTCATTGCAATTATATTCTATTAATTTTATATCAAGCTTTTTAAATACTTTTGCAAATGAAATGTGTATATATACTAGTATTATAATTCTATTTCGAAAGATAATGGAATAGTTAATGATGGGACATTCCTTGTCAAATCAATTTGGATCAATCAAAGGATATTCCTTGTCAAATAGCTTATGATTTTTAATTAATGTTTTTAATAATTTTTTAATTAATTCTTAATGTGTTCATGATTTATTATATTTATACGGTTCGTAATGTAATTTTTGAGGTTTATTATATTGTACAAAAGACCTCTAGAATTATTATACAAATTGCAATTTTATAACACATCTCTGGATAATATATCAGAGAATTAATTGCAACTAATAAAATTGGTACGGTAAAAACATAAATATTTAAAAGAATTAATGCAAATATTTAAAAGAATTAATGAAATGAGCAGTGTTATGATATTACCTCAAACAGTTTTTAATAAAATAAAAGCTATGTAAAAGATAATTGTTTTTTAGCCAATCATGGTGTGGTTTCAGTGGCGTTTATTACAGAAAAAAAGGTTTGGATAATTTGACAATTTATTAGTTTGAAACCCATTGAATCGTTAAAAAGAAAATAATTTAAATGTTAACTTAGATAAGGCTTTTTTTCTATGTAGGTGCTTTGACGACGGAAAGGCTACTAAAAGAAAATGTTGATTGATTATTAGGAGACCATATAAAGAGAGTCCAAACCCTAAAGATAAAAAAAAATTATATTTGTAAATCTCATTAACATTGAATATGTGTTTAAAATTACTATTACTTCTTTTGAATTTATGATTTTTTTTAATGCCTTTATAATTATAAAGGCATTAATAGCATTTAATATAGCATTAATGCTATTATAATTGAAATAATAAATAAATGTTTTAGTAAAATTTAATAAATTTTGCAATTAAAACACTGAATAACTACGAAACTTAAGTTTATGTTTTCTGAACCTATGTTAAAACCGTCCATCACCATTTTCTTTAGACTGAAAAAACACCTAAAATAAACGATTCCCATATACGTCTAAAAAACGTTTTCTAAACTTTACCGTGCCCACTAGGTCTCTATTACATATCTTAAAGTGTCAAAATAGTTTTAAAAATTTGAAAAACTTTAAATTAAAATTCAAAAATAACAAAATAAAAAAACTACAGAAAAACATATCTTTTGTTAAAAGTCTTACATAAACAACAGAGAATTTATCATTTTTTTCCACAAATGAGTTACTCGTACTGAAACCATCCCAAACTAAAGATTTTAAGGTTAAAGTTGATTCTGGTTGCAGATATAAAGTTACATTCCAGATGGAGCATAAACAGTCTGTTGTCATATTTATGCGAAGATTTATTTCATCGCTAAGGAAAAAGTTAATTATTGGTAGTAATTAATAAAAAATTAAAATAATTTATTTTTTCGTATCTATACAAATTTCTTTGTTTTTTATAAAAGTAAAAAAGTGTCAAATTTACTAATGGGTCATAAACAAATGTAAAGGTAAGCACATTTTATTATATTTACTGGTGGTTTAAGGTCCGATCTGGAAACGGATTTCGAACAGGATCCGTTTATTATAAAAACGGTCAGGATGCTGTTTTGAACGGATGTTTTAATTGTTCAGATTTTTATGCAGTGTGCATAGAATATAAATTACTCTTTTTATGTACTGTGAAAAAATATATAAAACTCTTTGTTAGAAGCTTTTTAACTATTCAATCTACTTTCGAACATAATAATAATATTTTTACAAATAAACAAAAAACAAATAAAACTGGAAAAAAAGTGAATATATTGGACCTACAAGCAAATAAAATTATAAAAATATTACAAATATAAGCCTTCACTTTTTTGATAAATTTATTTTTGCGGGAAAATAGTTATTTTTACAATGAGAGAAATAATAGCACCTTACATAATATAATAAAGAGAACGAATCAAAACAGTGTGAGTACCAGAAAATTAAATAAAGTTAATCAATAGCAAATAGGTCAAAAAAAATTTTCAAAAGTGTGTTATCAATAAATCTAATGAAATATTATCGAAAAATATTATGAAAAATTTTCAATTTTTAATCTCTCCCAAAGCCAAGAAGCTTTTAATTGTATATAGCAAATTATAACTAAGCATTTGGCTATACATAGTATATTATAAGCAAGCGTTTAGCTATACATAATAATATATAAACAATCTTTTAACATTTTAAATAGTCTAATACTGCTGCACAGTGGGCCAAAGTATAAAAAAAATAGCAAAAATAAAGAACGTCTTAATATTATCATGTTATACATCTAATCATATGTTTTTGGGGTCAGGGAATTCATTTTTGACATCAAAATTAGGTTCTAACCACTCTGAACAACGGGCTGTTTAGTGAGGCAATTTTGATTTATTGGTTTTGCAGAACTGACACTTTCAGACGTTGTGCAAACTCTAAACTTAGGTATGTTTATGGTTATGTCAAATAATAATATTTTGCAAAATATTGTGGTGATTGGAGCCTGGGCACAAAAATGCCCCAAAAATTTATTTCCCTCACCCCAAAATTCAATGCAATTAGTTATTGATTTAATTTTCATAACAGTTTTTCACTAAATTAAACTAAATTACGAGGTTTTAAATTTCACGGAATAATCTTTCAGAGATAAAAAGTTATTAGCATTTTGGGGAGAGTTGAAAATTTATTTAGTCCTAACTTTCAAAATCTAAAATATAAATCCATGAAATTTGAAACGTAAGTTAAATTTAGTATAATATAATCAACAAATTCATTTATTAACTCATTGTCCTCACTATAAGGGGATTTTTGTTCCCAGGCTCCAAATACCGCAATTTTTTGCTAAAGTTATTATTTGACATAACCATAAACATACTTAAGTTTGGAGTTTCCTCAACGTCTGAAAGTGTCAAATTTGCAAAGCTAAAAAATCAAAATTGCGCTATTGGAACAATATTGTTTTTAAGAGTCAAAATACATTTAACTAGCTTCCCATATAAAAAAATAAACATGTAAAATTGTGAAGTCATATAAACAAATTAATTTTATACAAGTTACAAGTTTTCTACAAGTAGAAGTTTAAATACTTCGAGAATAAGTAATTCCGTTTCCTTTCTGTTTCGCACAAGCTGATCACTGCCTTTCTTTAATGCCTCATTAATTTTCATAATGAAAATTAATGAGGCATTAAAAAAATATATTTAATTCTTTCTAAAAGAGCTTAATATCTTTATGATTAGATACTCAGTTATAATTTCTTGGATAGGAGTTGCCGGAGGTGGGACATTCAGTCATTTTTATACATATCACACTAATCATGGCACTTGATATCTGTATAAAACTTTTTAATACTCTAGATTTAAAAAGAATTTGAATAATTATTATACAGTCTTGCTCAAAAAAAGTGGGCTGGCAGTCTTTGAAATCTAAAATATAATACTTTTGAGGATGCGTAATTTCATACGACTTCCAATCCATTCATGCTGAAGAAAACTGTAAACATTTAAATATTTACATAATAAAGATAACATTCAAATATTGGCGTTAACAACATTACATTTGCATAGAAGACTTAACACTAAATGATTGTTATTACATATATTATTACTTAATTACCAGGATAACAGGTGGATCTGAAGGTTGAATATTCTCTACAGGCTTGACATCGCCATCTAACTAGTTCTGGTACTTAGCCTTAAACAGAGTCCTAGTTCTATTTTTCTCTTTCCATTTCATTCTAAGATTTTTCATAAAATCTCTTTTAATCTCATCCAATATATTCAAGTCATTCAAAATAATGTCAGCCTTGATATCTACTCTACTATTAATCTTCTTTTCTTACTTGGCCTCTAAAATTTTATAATAAATACCTTGCTGCTTCATTATGTTGAAACTGTCATTTAAATTTTTCAATTTTAATTATTAAAAGTGGGTTTTGTAGTTATTTTGATCACAAACCGTTACAGCACATGTAACGTTTTGTGGTCAATGCTGGAACGACTTGTGGTCAATTAATTGATCAAAGCGTATATAGCGGGTGTTTATTATTTATTAAATTACTAAAAGCAATGATTTCAATAAAATATTTTAAGCGAATTACATATATACTTTTATAAAGTAATATTTTTTGTTTAATTTTCAAAATTTGGTCAAGTCAACCTTTGACAACATTTATTTAACTATTTAAATTTTCACAACTACATATTAGTTATATTTTTTCGCATTGTAATATAAGCAAAATATACTTCCGTTACAAAAGATTATATTTAACCAAATACTGCTAAAATACATTTAACAGAAAAAATAATACTCAGTTAAAAAAGAAGAAATATTTGAAAAAAATAAATTTAGGAAGCATTAGTTGAATATATTATGAAAGGCTTGTTAAGATAAATTATATTGTTATTGGGAACTCGTAGAAGACTGATAAAATCTCATCATCGAGAACCTTGGGGTATTACGCAAGATACACGTAAACATTGTAATTGTTATGCACAATTATTCAAATATTATTGTGATAATTTTTTTTTTTTAATTGTATTATGAATTATGTAAGTGTATTTTATTTATTTATTTTTAATGTTTTTTAAATACGCATATAAATCCGACTTTTCTCACGTTGTAGATTGTTTTAGTTCAAATTTTGATTTATCATATGAACTAGAAAAATTCTATATAATTATTTATATTAAGAACAAGATTTTTAAGTTTTGACTTTAAAGAAAAAATATTTTCAGGAAGAGAAATTAAGGTTTACTTTGGAATTAATTTGTTATATAAATAGGTGCCGCGATAAGAGATAAGAAATAAGAGAATTGAGATTTTTTTTTTTTTTCGGGGTAGGATAAAGTTACCAGATGCTCTGGTGTTAAACTTATTGGTAATTGAATGAAAGAAGTTTTCTGTGAACTGTGAAGGCACTAATCCCATTTTATATTTTAGCATGAATATTTTATTAGCATAGATATCGATTTGATAAATGTTTAACGCTTTCATTTCTTTTAATAGAGGTTTAGCACGTACATGTTTGTTTTTATGAAATATGATTCTAGAAGGACGTTAATAAAGAGACATTAATTTTGTCTTGTGTGATCCCCAAGCAGTCTTAGCGTATGTAAAATGACTATAGAAGAAGATGAATAAAACAGATTTGTATCATCTGTGAACATTATGCAATCAAAAATTGTAGAAGCTTTAGGAAGGTCATTAATGTATATATATATATATATATATATATATATATAATATATATATATATATATATATATATATATATATATATATATATATATTGTATATAAGGAATAACAAGGTGGCGAGAATTGATTACAGTGGAAAACCACATTATTTTTTAATAGCTTTGAGTTAAAAATATCGTCGATTACGACACATTGTTGTCTATTATTTAAACAACTGGTGAACCATTTCATAGTTTTATTTTCTATACCATACTTTTCATTTCTTCAATCAGAATTTTATGGTTGACCGTATTAAAAGCTTTTGTAAGGTCAATAAAGACTCCCAATACAAATTGTCCTTTATCAAAAGATAAGCTTATGTTGTTCATGAGGTCTATGATTGCATACTCCGTTGAATGATTCATTAAAAAACTGTACTGATATTCCCTTAAAATTTTGTTTTCTGTTAGAGTTTATTGTAGATTATTCGTTCAAGAACCTTGGAGAATACTGGAAGAATTGAGATAGGTCTGTAATTGGTTAGTGATGCCGTGTCTCCTGTTTTAACTATTGGTAAAATTTTCTATATTTTAAATTTTTCTGTGACAACTCCTGTTCAAATTGATGTGTTAAAAATATTTAAAAGAGGATCTTTTATAAAGGGTAAGATATCTATTACTACATTGCTCGAAATACCATCAATGTCTGGAACTTTTTTTTTTTAAATGATTTTTTTGCTTCGAACTCCTCTAGTATGGTCAATAAAATAGTTATTAAATGATTTGTTCGAATTATTTATTAGTCATGCTAGGTTTGGGCCAACATTTAAAAAAAATTATTAAACTTT